>NC_136010.1:4385653-4445653 GCF_048128805.1 Centroberyx gerrardi
TTTGAGTTTCTGCGCAAAAGGAAGCACATGTTCACACCTCTTTATTTGGGCCAGTACACAATATTTAAGTGAGCCAATCATGCTA
Organism: Centroberyx gerrardi; assembly: GCF_048128805.1. Classification (NCBI taxonomy): domain Eukaryota; kingdom Metazoa; phylum Chordata; class Actinopteri; order Beryciformes; family Berycidae; genus Centroberyx; species Centroberyx gerrardi. The sequence goes on from NC_136010.1 coordinate 4,385,739, forward strand.
TGAGCTTTGGGTCTGCTCACTCACAATCCAGGAAGTTCTAGACTTTATTCCCTATCTGTCACATTATACTGACACCTCATCTGCACTTGGCTCAAAGCCCAACTAATGCTGTCAAGGTCCTCTCTCCACACTTTCCTTTTGCATTAAACAGTCTGGAATCTCTATCTTCTATGTAAAAGTGGTTTTCAAGCATAGGTTCAGGTCCCAAAAGTTGGTCAAGGAAATCTAATTAAGGGCCCCCAATTATTCTTATAAGAAATTGGTATCCAAACCTCCAAACCTATTGGCTACTTTGTGTTGCCAATTCCTTCCCACCTACCTGCAATGTAGACTGAATAAAACACACTGGGCTTGCAGTTTCACAGGCTACAAACACACAAAACTGAACCTGCAAAATCCGATTCGGTTTGTGGGGAAAAACTGTTTTTAAAAATGTGGGTCCTCAGAAAGAAAAGGTTCAGCAAGCGCTGATCTGTACAGACTCTGTGTCTCTGCTGCCCCTCTGTGGCCTTGTGCGTGTACTGCAGGGAGTCATAGCTGCTGCTCCAGCTCGTAGGAACAGCTGTCCAATCGGACCCTGAGGTTCTTGAAGTCCGGCCTATCGGCTGCCTCGCTGCTCCAACATTCCAACATGATGTCGTAGAGGAAGTCAGGACATTTGGGCGGAGGTGGCATCCTGTATCCATTGGTTACCTGCTGGTACACTTCTTGGTTGCTGTAGGCTGAGGGAGAGAGAGGAGATGGAGGGAAAAGAGGGACAGAGGGAGAGGAGGGATGGAGAGAGAAGAGGGATAGAGAGAGAAGAGGGACAGAGGGATGGAGGGAGAAGAGGGACAGAGGGATGGAGGGAGAAGAGGGACAGAGGGATGGAGGGAGAAGAGGGACGGAGGCAGAGGAGGGATGGAGGGAAAAGAGGGACGGAGGGAGAAGAGGGACGGAGGCAGAAGAGGGATGGAGAAGAGGGACGGAGGGAGAAGAGGGACGGAGGGAGAAGAGGGACAGAGAGAGAGGAGGGATGGAGGGAGAAGAGGGACAGAGGCAGAAGAGAGATGGAGGCAGAGGAGGGATGGAGGGAGAAGAGGGACAGAGAGAGAGGAGGGATGGAGGGCGAAGAGGGACGGAGGCAGAGGAGGGATGGAGAGAAAAGAGGGACGGAGGGAGAAGAGGGATGGAGAGAGAAGAGGGACAGAGGGAGAAGAGGGACAGAGGGAGAGGAGGGATAGAGGGAGAAGAGGGACAGAGGGAGAGGAGGGATGGAGGGAGAAGAGGGACGGAGGCAGAGGAGGGATGGAGGGAAAAGAGGGACGGAGGGAGAAGAGGGACGGAGGCAGAAGAGGGATGGAGAGAGAAGAGGGACGGAGGGAGAAGAGGGACGGAGGCAGAGGAGGGATGGAGAGAGAAGAGGGACAGAGGGAGAAGAGGGACAGAGGCAGAAGAGAGATGGAGGAAGAGGAGGGATGGAGGGAGAAGAGGGACAGAGAGAGAGGAGGGATGAGGGAGAAGAGGGACGGAGGCAGAGGAGGGATGGAGAGAAAAGAGGGACGAGGGAGAAGAGGGATGGAGAGAGAAGAGGGACGGAGGGAGAAGAGGGACGGAGGGAGAAGAAGGACAGAGGGAGAGGAGGGATGGAGGGAGAAGAGGGACAGAGGCAGAGGAGGGATGGAGAGAGAAGAGGGACAGAGGGAGAAGAGGGACAGAGGGAGAGGAGGGATGGAGAGAGAAGAGGGATAGAGGGAGAGGAGGGATGAAGGGAGAAGAGGGACAGAGGGAGAGGAGGGATGGAGGGAGAAGAGGGATAGAGGGAGGTACAGAGGGGAAAAAGAGGAGGGACGAGAGGAAGGGAAGTGGTGAAGAAGAGAGATCAAACATTTGATTACCATGGCCTATCTAGAGCGGACACACTTAGGGTCTTTCTCAATATGCGTGCTTGTGTCCTCCACAATGTGTTTGACATAATATCTATCGTAACACGTAAGCACGATTCCAAAACTGAAGAACACTGAGGAGGGAGGGCGGAGGATGGATAAAGATCTTATAAGTTTACTTCCCAACCGAGGATGCATCAGATGGTGACTAGGCTGATGAGAGAACGACTGGGAAGACCCAAGATCCATTGCAAGAATGGTGCATCAAAACAAACAGCGCTATAGTCTATACAGTACAGAACCGGTAGAATCAGCTTGGAAAATAAATGGCTGTGTGTCTTAACTGATTGTGTGACCTCAGGTATACAGTCCAGCTCAAACTGTAAAGATGTTCTCTGTTCTCGGGTTCTTGAGAAGTTCGTTCTCTCCAAGACAAGATCGGTCTCCACAAGGACACAACTATCGACTTGGTATTCTTTGATTTCACAATCACCTTTGATGTAGCAATTTCAGCACATCACTAAGTATAGTTTGTCTTACTTTTCAACATCACAAGTGTGAGGAACAACACGTTAAAGGGTAACTTCGGTATTTTTCAACCTGGACCCTATTTTCCCATCTTTTTGTGTCTAAGTGACTAAAGGGGACAACAATTTTTGAAATTGGTCCAGTATTGAGCGAGATCGCTTCAGCCGGCAGCCGCAAAACGGGCTGCAATTATAATCCGACGGGGCAAATCACACCGTCAATGTACGTCCACTAAAAGTTCTTGTTTTTGCCACTGACAGGCTCAGATTGTTATTATAAGTGTCTGACAACATTATGGAAAGGACCCTACAGAGAAATGAAACGTTTTTCTTTACCTTTCGCTTGATCCGGTCTGTGTGTAACCAAGTCTCGCTCAAGTCTCGCGAGAGTTGAGTTGTTGCAGGAAGTTACACACAGACCGGATCAAGCGAAAGGTAAAGAAAAACGTTTCATTTCTCTGTAGGGTCCTTTCCATAATGTTGTCAGACGCTTATAATAACAATCTGAGCCTGTCAGTGGCAAAAACAAGAACTTTTAGTGGACGTACATTGACGGTGAGATTTGCCCCGTCGGATTACACTGCAGCTCGTTTCACGGCTGCCAGCTGACGCGATCTCGCTCAATACTGGACCAATTTCAAAATTGTTGTCCCCATTAGTTACTTAGACACAAAAAGTTGGGAAAATAGGGTCCAAGTTGAAAAATGCCGAAGTTACCCTTTAACACAAGATGTGTTCCTATTAACAGTTGCCGTGTTGAAAAGTAATGCAAGATAAGCATTATCCCAAATACATTCCCAGAAGTGCTGAAAATGACACTTGTACTTGATGTACACCAGAAAACATAGACACAAGTCAATCAATTAGTCAATCAATCAATCAACCAACCAACTAACCAGGGTAAGGAACTCCTCCATAGGTGATAATCTCATAGAGCAAGATCCCAAAGGACCAGACGTCCGACTTGTTGGAGAAGCGTCCGTGGCTGATGGCCTCCGGAGCGCACCACTTGTAGGGAATCTTCTTATCTGCTGTGATGTAGAACGGCTCCTGGGTGGACGAAGGAACGAAGGGAGGGAGGGAAAGTGAAAATGAGAGAAAGGAGCAGCCTGAAGCCAATCACTGCTTCCATGTTCTTGTGGTCATTCTTCTGTGGCCTGTTCCTGCCTGGGTATTTTGGGTATGGGTATCAAGAGCCTGTAGTCACCAAAATTATAATCAAGGTGATAAACTCATTAATTTGCATTTTTCCTGGCATTAAATTTGCATAGTGTGTTTTTGGTCTGTTGAAACTTGGCTACAAAGACATGCTCCCTTACCAAATAGTGTATGTTATTTGTTGGAGCAAGTAAAGAGGAACTGAAACAGCTTCTTGTGTCTAACAATTCAGTGGGAACAAATCAAAGTTTTTTGCAACACACCATTTCTAGACAGCATACCCAAACAAGTTGTTAGCTACCTACTAATCAAAGTTGTAAACAAAACCACTAGCCGTGGTTTCTGCCACCTACCGAGACTAAACCACAGCTACGATTAGCGATGGTCTTTTGTTTTCCTTAATTTCTGAGTCTTAGGTTTGAAAGAGCTGTCGTTGGGCAAAGCATCCTTCTATGATAACAGCACAGCAAACTGCATGTTTGATTTCACTTAAAAAGACACAAAAAGACACAGATCCTCCCTCCCTACCTTGATAACCCTCGCCAGTCCAAAGTCGGCCACCTTGCAAATGTAGTTTTCTCCCACCAGGACGTTGCGAGCTGCCAGGTCTCTGTGAATGCTGTTCTTCTCCTCCAGGTACGACATCCCATCAGCCACCTGGGCAGCCATGTCGATGAGAGACACCGGCTGCAGATGCTGTCCCTCTGGACCTGAGGTACAAACAAACGTTTTAAAACCCAGGACTCCAGCACAGGACGGTTCAAGAGAAGTTTTAGAATCAGAAATCACACACTAAAAAAAGGATCTGTGTGTCTTCTGTGGGACAACACACATTTGTGTTAGTCGAGCGTTGAGTCCCAAGTCAGTCTCAATTCTTGAGGCACAAGTCTCAAGTCTAAATGTGGAACACCAAGTCAAGTCCATGTCATTAATGTCAAGTCTCAAGTCTAAATGTAGACCAGCAAGTCAAGTCAGAACAAATCCAGTCCAGTATCAATTTAATATCTTAAAGAAAACTAAATATCTAGGACTTTTCAATGCAATATGGTTTTAATAGGATAAAAACTTGGTAAGAGCATCATGAGTTTGATTTCTATAATCAGTTTCAACTTCAATAAATTCAATCATTCCATACAAATTCAGAAAACAGAATTTAAATTCAGTCGTCTGCTGGAACAAATCTCATCACTTTCAATCTAAGTCATATATGGAATCAAAACCAAGAAGTTCTAGAATCAGAACCCAACAAGGCACCAGAACCAGCACCCAGAGAGGGTCTAGAATCAGAACCCACAATGGTTCTAGAATCAAAACTGAAATGGGTTCTAAAATATGACCCAACAAAGTTCTAGAATCAAAGCACATAAAAAAATCCAGAATAAGAGCTGAAAAATATTTTAGGATTGCAACCAAAGTAGGTTCTAGAATTAGAATTCAAGGGTTTTAGAATGACAGACAGACAGACACACACAAACAAACACACACCCACACACACACACACACACACACACACACACACACACACAGTTTCACCTCTGAGGAAGTTGAGCAGGCTGCCTTTCTCCATGAGTTCGGTGATGATGTAGTAGGGGGAGGAGGCGGTGCAGACAGCGAACAGAGAGATGAGGTGACGATGACGGAGACTCTTCAACATCTGGACTTCCCTCTGGAAATCACCGTGATTCAGCTCAGAGTCTGGAGAGAGAGAGACCGAAAGAGAGGGAGAGACAGAGAGAGACAGAAAGAGAGGAAGAGAGAGAGAGTAACGAAATAACAACATTTTAAAAACAGAATAAACTTCAGTTCTATCAAACACTTAACAGAGAAATTAAATTGGCCAAAGATTCTTAGTAAATATAGACTTGGGGATGATAACTTGGAAATTGTAAAAGGAAGACATTCAAGACATTTAGTCAGGCTCTGCAAGTACTGCAACGTCATGGAAATAGAGGCAGAAATACACTTTCTGTTCTCAAAATATGACAAGATAAGAGAAACCCGTGATCCTAAATTTAAAGAAAAATTCCCAAATTTTAGCAGCCTGTCACAGATAGAAAAGCTGCCACTGGTCCTGGTAGTTGTTGTTATTGTTTTCTAAAAGGATAGCAACTTAAGTCCTTGGTCAACAAAATGATAACATTTTTGTAGAAAGGATCCTCTGAATTTTAGGAAAATTGAGTGGTAAACTTCAGGCAAGCATTTTTTTCCAATTGATATGTCGCAGTTTGGAATAGAACTATTGATAATAGCAAGATGATATTGTATCTGAGTGCTATGCCTTGTTTCCTATGAGGCTTATGGAGCTAATGATAGAGCCACTGTGTATTGTACAAAATATAAGCCACCCTGATAGGGCTGGATGCAACACCAGTACACTGTTTGAGACACACGGGTTTGCTTGTTACAATCATTTTATAGCATTCTAATAAAAATATATTTAAGGGACTGATAAGCACTCATGACCTGAGGTGTCACTCCTAAACCAACCATGCTGTCTCTTTATTATCCTGTTGTTACAGAGCAACAAAAGGATGAAACATCTCAGGTATGTGTAGGATGACTGCTGGTATGTAGCCTAAACCTTACAAGATAATAATTATGATTATTACCACACAGTGATGCTCACAGATGCAGATTAGTCTTCACGGGACAAGATGGGCAGCATATTTTGTAGATGAAGTTTTCATCAGCTATGACTGATCAGCTTCTTCCCACTCCACTACAGACTGAGGTTGTATGATGATTTCAGGTATGTAGTTTCAGCCCTACCTTGCTGCTATACGAATATTACTCAGCCTTGGTAGTGTTAACAGGCTGACAGGATGGGCAGCATATTTGTAGATTTGCAGAATAGAAGTTGCTTTGTTACATTCATACGAGTGGAAAACTAAGAATGACAGTGGAAACTGGGACTCAACAGTAACAGACATAATTGATCTTAATGCTATAGCATGGAAAATAAAGGCATCTTTGATTGGGTTACATGCAACTTGCAGTATTAGTGACTGTTTTTTAAAACAATATCACATCTTGGTACCTTTTCCAGCATGCTCACCTCCCACAATATCTCTGCCCTACTTTCCTTTATATTACAAGTATAATTTTCAGTCTAATAGAAGATTAAAGATAAAAAATGAATGCAAGCGAGTGCTGGGTTTATTATAGGTAAAACAGACAGCCAATGTTGATCACTGACTGGTCATGACCCCCCACTGGAATTACACTTTGAAGCATGAATGATATCTAGAATCATCCACTGACTCACACACACACAAACGGAAGAGAGTTGAAGTTATTAGTTATTAGTTTCACACAGCGATACCTGGCAGAGATGAGAAGCATGACCCATTGACTTCCTCTTTAGAAGATGAGTAGTGTATCATTCATTTCATGAGTCATACAGTTGGCTCAGCTACAGTAAATGACCTACTTGTCAGAAAGTAGTTTTTTGTGGCTTTGCTTCATGCTTCCAATCAGCAGTCATACTTTATATGTGAGGCGTGACACACATTTATTTGATTGGACTGTCTGGAATGAAGTGTTATTTATTGTGATTATTTCAGTAATACTGACAGATTAGTGTGGGCAAAATACATGAGACTCAGAAAGCTGACGACTCAACATGACCAAGGTCAAATTTCACTGAATATTGTACAACACAGCGGCGGTTCTGTTGAACTGTCTCACTCACTCACACATTACATAACGCTCTTTGTTTTCCTGCCAAAACAGAATACCTCCTCTATCCATTCTAATTCTGTCTTTACCAGTTAAACCTCACCCAGTTTCACTCAAACCTGGTCTAACATGGTGTTGACAATGCACATCTGTATTTTTTGAGCTACATTGGAAACTCAGTTTCCATCTGTAAGTATTACTATTCAATTAGGGCATAAATGATATGCTGAAAAACCTCTGATTGAGGCTTTTGTAAATTAAATAGATTTGTCAGCTTGTTAGCTAGCTAACCATAGTATCTGGTCAGCCAACCATCACTGTCTTGTTAACACATCTGATTAGCACACTAGCTAAGGTATCAAGTAGAAGCTAGCATTACATGTAGCAGTAGCTAATAGTTTCATCTTCACATTAACATTAACACTGGGTGCTTTGCTAAATGAGCCTGCTGGCTAGTTAGCTAGCTAACAGTTTGTTCAGGTTAACTGAGCTGACTCTTCTCAAGCTACAACTCAGAGTGTTTTGGAGTAGAGACTAGGGCTAAAGACAAGACAGTTTACTGTTGGAAACAAATCTACTTTTAGGTATAACATTGACCTACAGCCACACCACAACAATTCTTTTCAGGTATCTCTGTTTTTCTAGTTGTTAAATTAGAAATTTAGACATTATTTGCACATAGCCAATTCTCCGATTGACCTCCATGTTGGTGTCAGACGTGGCTGCTGGGAGATTTGTGACACAGCTGGTAAAACCTCTATAACAGACTGTTCCAGGTGTTATTGTGTGTAACTCTATGAGGTATGAGTATGAAGCTGGGTATCGCTGAAAAAGAGGTGAAGAATTACCGCCTTTGATGATCTTGATGGCGACGTTGATGCGGTTCTTCCAGCGGCCCCGGTGCACATCGGCAAAATACCCGGTGCCCAGCTGCTCCTCCAGGCTGAACTCCTCTTTAGGAAGCTCCCACTCATCCACTGTGGAGTGGGACAAGTCTGTGGGCTGGGGCTCCGTCTGGTGGATGACACACACACACACACACACACACACACATACAGACACACACTTTTAGTTATGAATGCACCTATGCAGCAGTACTCCCCACACCCTACATCCATCCTGCATCAGTGTTACAGGATTTCCCAAACAATTTGTGGGTTCAGGTGTCAGTACAGCTGCAATGCATGTGATGCACACACACACACACACACACGCACACACACACCCACACACACACACACACGCATGCACACAGCTGTGCAATGCCATAACCATTGCATTTGCGTGTGTATTCCCTTTTAGACATCACTGCGGGCTTAGTGTGACTGTCCACACTTCCTTTTCTTCTTTTCACTTACCCAGAAAGAAGAGGAAGAAGAAACAAGAGAGGAAGAAGCAAAAAGATAGAAACGCAGACAGAATCAGCTGCAACCTCACAGTCACACCCACACACTCACACACACACACACACACACCCTACCCTCTTGCAGGCCTCTTGCAGCCTGCCTGTGGTGTTGAGGCTGTTGGTGCAGTAGTGCTCCACCAGGTCGATCAGAGAGGTGAAATGTTGGTTCAGCTCCACATAGAAATCATTTTCCGCCTGGAGGATCTTGTAGTGCTTCACCCGACTGTCCGACTTCACTGGAGAAAGATACACACCAAGTCAGAAACACACACACACACACAAAGGTCCACAACAAGTGGTCAAACAATGACTCGCACAAAAATTGGGAAGATGAGAGCGTGCAGATTGAAGTTTTAGTTATGCAAACATTTCTTGGAGGTAGAGCTGCTCATGGTTCAGTTAAAGGACAAGTTTGGCGATTTTGTACCTATATATAATTCCTCTCTTCATCCCTGTAGTTGTTGGACCCACAGACAGTATTGTCTGTAGTTGTTGGACCCACAGACAGTATTGTCTCCAGTCAGCTGTCAGTTGAAGCAGCGAGCTCCAAAACATCCAGTCTGTGAAAACGATCCGGACAGCGACCGACCTACACGACCCTGAAAGCAGCGGCACCGCACCGTTTCCACTTGTCTTCTACTGAACTCTACTGTTTACAATCTGACCTGACCGTCCAGAACTAGATCACTCCGCCAGGAACCGCCTTTCACCCCACAGCGGTCTGTGCTGCAGCAGAGAAAAATAGTTCTGTGATTTCCTGATTAGTGAAAGTGCTTTAATGGAGTCATGTTTCTTCTCAACTCTCGTGTGGAGCCACAAACGGCTTTTTTGGAGATATTTTGACAGTTTGGACTCATTGTTAGCAGCAAGAGGCAGCGGACAGCTGACTGTGGAGACAATATTGTCTGTGGGTCCAAGAACTACAGGGATGGAAGAGACAGATTATATATAGGTCCAAAATTGCCGAACTTCCTTTAAACCTCAAAGGGCGGATCCAAAGAATCACGGTTTTTCTGGCTGAGTAAAATTAGACTGAAGCCCATATTTCTCATTTTGCTGAGGCCCCCTTGGATCCCCCTCAAGGCCCCCTGGTGGTTCCCGGTCCCCACTTTGGAAACCACTGTTGTAGGGTGTGTTGAAAGAGGGAGTAAATGGAGCGAGGCGGGGACCAGGAGAAAGGATTTAGTCATCTTCTGTCCCTTTCTTGGCAATGTTTTGCATTCTGCTGTCACTTTTGCTCTTAAATGATGGGATACACAAATACTGACATTTTCTACGGTTACGCTTGTGCTGCCGCTCTATAAAAGGGCATCGGCTAAATGCCTAAGTTGTGATTGTAATCACATGTGGACAGGCATCGAGAGAAGGGAGGGGGGGAATTTTCTTCGCAAAATTCAGTGCAAAACATTTTGCATAATACGTTGTCTGACCTGAATGTTTTTGCTGTATCTCTGCCAGGAGAGGCCGGTCTATATGGGACAGGGGGGATGATCCTGCACAGTGTGTTGTTGTTTAGTCTTGAGTACAGTGTTTTCTATACCCATACTGTACATTTTGGAGCCTTTTACCCCACAATTTACTACAAGTACCGTCCTGCATTTTCCTCCATCACTGCCAGGAGAGGCTGGTCCATAAGGAGTTACAGGAGACACACTGTTCGCCCTCACAGACAGGAGGGATAATCCTACTCAGCTTTTGGTTGTTTAGTCTTGAGAAAAGTAGATGTTACAGCCATACTATACATTTTGGAGCCGTACCCCTTTAACCCCACATTTTACCTAACCCTGTCCTCCTCAATTTTGTGAGTCACCACACACACACTGGGTCTGTCCATGTGAGTGTGGCGTAGTACCACAGTATCAGAGTTTTATTCCTTTTCCTGCCTTTTCTCTTGTCTTTTTCTGTGTCACACTGCACTTAGTCCGTCCGACAAGTAGGCAAATTTTGCCCGTTGGCTTGTGGCCGATGTCCCAGACTGCTGGCTTCACTTTGACCACAGAAATTTTAATTCTAATCAAGTCTAATGATGCTGACACTGTAGACGTCAGTGGGCGGAGCCAAAGAACCACAGCTTTTCAGAGACAGTAGCAAGTTAGCTAACTGGCAAACGTGAATAGCAAATAAATATAAATAAATATAAATATCAATAAAAATATTAATTGCAATGGCTGCTTTATTTCATTCATTCATGACCATGGCATTCATGATGTTGAAGGTCAGCAACTAGCTAACTAGCTTACCAAGATAGTTATAGGCTAGTGTGGCTAGTTTGAACTTGAAGGTCAGCTAGCTAACTAGCTAACCTAGATAACTTAGAATGTTTTTTTCAGTTAGCAGCAGAGCGCTAGGCTTCATAACATTAGCTTCCTCCTCTCTTATCTCTTGCCTTTTTCTCTTGGCTTCAGTTTAACGTTACTTAGCCAGTAACCCTGTGGTTCTTTGGCTCCGCCCACTGAGGTTTAACTCAGCCAATGAGATTATTTCTGCCTCCAGAGCAGCTCTGCCTCCAGGGAAACTAAAACTCCATTCTGCTAACTCTTTACACATTTCTCCCTCCATCCCTCCCTTTCTTACCTGATGTATCCAGTGCTGTTTTCAATCTGAGATTCAACTCCCTCTTCCCTCGCTCCCCTATGTAACCGTATCTCTCTCGCCCTCGTTTTTTTTTGCTTCCTCCATCAACCCTCCCCCTCTCTGTCTTACCTGAAAGCACGTATCCCACTTTGTCTTTCTCACTGAGGCGGATGAGGAACGCTCCCTCTGCGTTGTCTGGGCCCAGCAGGTGGCTTTGGGCCTCGAAGCGGTTCATCTTCCCAAAATACCATCTGGATCAACACAGCAAGTGATATTAAACATTAGTAAATGGTTGTGTGGTTTGGGAGTTTCAAAAGTTTCAAATCAAACAGGCCCCATAATAACCAAAATAACTATTTGAATTACTCACATTTCTGAAATATTGACCAGTATAACCAGTATGTAGTCAGTTGCCAAAAAATATTTTGGTTTGTCTGTCCTTCATACCATTTGAAACTGAAGGAAGGTTTAACAGAAAGGGATAGAGCTTGGGCATTAAAATAAAATGTATTTCAAAGACAAGAACCCTAGCCAATCTTATTCGTAAAACTGTAATCCCAATGAATCTCTGCATTTTGCCTGTTTTTGTTTTTTTCCTGTATCAGTGGATTTTAGCGGTGATTTGGGTTTAGGTTTCATATCCTCCCTGTTTTGGACCCAGTTTTGGTTCTAGTGAGGGTTGTAGAACAAAACAAACCTGGGTAGAACCAACAGTATTTACAAGTCTTTGTGTTATAAGATAGCACTTTATTGATCCCCTTGGGAAAACTCTTGCATGTTATCTTGCATGGAGCACCAGATGAGCAGGATTTATTGCAACAGGACAATTCAGGTAGTGCCAAGTCAGTGGATAATCACAGAAAAGGATATCAAACTTCTTGTAACGTCTTATCTGTGACATCTAAACTTGTGTTGGCACTGGATAGATTGTCTTAAGTGGAAAACCCCAACCAGTTGGCACTGAAGTAGACTCAAACAACCCAAGTGTGAGCACTAAAACTAATCTTATTTTTGGTATTGCATTAACTTCAGAGAAAGATACTGAAAGTTGTTAAACCTGATTTCTAGTGGTCATTACTAAACTAAACTAAACTAAACTAAACAAAATTAAACTAAAGCTAACTATGTAGTGCAATGAGACTGAACCTATCTGACTTGGACCTGACCAGCCTCTTATTGTGGCTTCCCAGCAGCATAATTACTTACTGCAACTTACTAAAGCAATAATAATAATAAATCCAAGAATGTGCTCTTAACTGCGGTTATGGGTATGATGGTGATGCAATACCCGGATGATAAGAAAGTACCCATAATCCCAGTTCATAAGAACTGATAAGATCCTCTTATTGCTTACAGGTTCCAGTGTGCACTGTCTGAAAAGTTTTCTTCAAAGCAGTACAAAATACACAGCTGTCACAGTGATCAGTAAAGCTTAGCGAGGTTTGAGCAGCTGGAAGGTGTCTGACCAATCAGATGTCTTGGCTCAAACTTCATGTTCCTCATGTTTTCTCACAGAGAGTCTGTTGTTCTGTCTGTCGGTCTTCATTGTGCTTTGTTTGATGTTTGGAGTATTGATTAATTGATAAAGGAATTTTACACTGTGGCATCAAGAAAGTAACTGCAACTACTACTGCTACTAGCCTACTACTACTGCGACTACTACTGCTACTACTACTGCTACTACTGCTACTACTACTGCTACTGCTACTACTGCTACTACTACTGCTACTACTGCTACTACTACTGCTACTGCTACTACTGCTACTACTACTGCTACTACTGCTACTGCTACTACTGCTACTACTACTGCTACTACTGCTACTACTACTGCTGCTACTACTGCTATTACTGCTACTACTATTGCTACTACTGCTACTACTACTGCTACTACTACTGCTACTACTGCTACTACTACTGCTACTGCTACTACTACTGCTACTACTGCTACTGCTACTACTACTGCTACTACTGCTACTACTACTGCTACTGCTACTACTATTGCTACTACTGCTACTACTATTGCTACTACTGCTACTACTACTGCTACTACTGCTACTGCTACTGCTACTACTACTGCTACTACTATTGCTACTACTGCTACTGCTACTACTACTGCTACTACTGCTACTACTACTGCTACTACTACTGCTACTACTACTACTACTACTACTGCTACTGCTACTACTACTGCTACTGCTACTACTACTGCTACTACTACTGCTACTACTACTACTATTACTGTATCTAGGACTGCTGCTACTGCTATTAGACCTATAGTACAGTTAATACTACCAATAAAAAGAAAGAAAGAAAGAAAGATGCAACACTATAATTAACAAAGTGTGAATCGCAGCTCTCCAGCACCTGTTGACTTGTGAGAACAACCACATATTACACACATTACACACATTACACACTTCCCATTCTGTTGAAGCAATAAACAGAGAGAGAGAAGGGCAAAACAAGAAGTGGCGAGGCTGATTCGCACACAGCGTTTACGTCCCAGCTTGCATCACTGCTAACAGACAGACATGAGATTGACATTATATAAGAGACATTACTGACATTTCTCACAGCTTTATTTACACTTCAGTGTGGGGAGAGAGGGAGAGAGAGAGAGAGAGAGAGAGAGAGAGAGAGAGAGGCTGTATTCTGCACTATCATAAATAAGATACAGCCACTCTCTCTCTCTCGTTTGATTTGATTTGAAGTCAAAGGTTGAGATTGTGTAATCGCTTGGAGAGAGAGGGAGAAAGATAAATAGCAGAGGAATGTGGAAAGGTTTGGCAAAATCTCTGCATCTAATATAATTTTCCCCCCAAAACATCAAAACAGACTTATATAAATAGACAAAATTTCTGTGTGATTGGATATGGCTTCCAAACAAATTTTGCTCTCCATCACAGAATCAGTAGAATCATGATCATTAAAAACTAAGAGATCAAATCTGGACCCACTGCAGTATGATGCTCTAAGACACAAAAAATATTAAGGCAGAAACAGAAGTTTCCTCACTGCCTTAAAATGGTTGACTGACATAGCGCTGAATAGTTAGGTCAAAGGTCAAAGTAGTTTTTCTAATGTAGTAAAGCTCACCAAGTCAACTTATCAGATAATTTCTAGTCATGCTGACATGACTGTTTATTTGCTGAATCCACAAATTGATGAGATGCATTCCACTGTTATTTACTCTTTCACCAGTGAGGAGGTTTTGGTGTCAGTTGTTCATTTGTTGCTAAATTATTATATCATGTGACAAAAAGTGAGCAGCTGAAAGTAAGCAGCTGACTGCACTAATGCAAACACAAGAGGAGGCAACCCAGTCTCATAACATTTTGTGAAATGAGCATGAACTCTGAAAGGCAGATTCTCTGTTGTGGACACAAATTATATGAAGATTTTCCACCATGAACACAATTATGTGACAGTGGCATGAACTGGACACGCCATTTTCTCCTGTTCGTCACGTGGAAAAGGTTCACTTAAGTTTAGGCAAGTAAAACAACTTTGGTTAAGCTTTGGGTTAAGGATATGTTTAGGGTTTTTGTTATGGTTAAATAAGAAACACTTTCGCTAAAACGGAAAACTGCACTCATAGAAGAAAACCTCTTCACATGATTTGGGAATTGAAGCTGGTCGCTGGAGCTGAAAACAGGATATGGAAGTTCCATTTAAGAGAGACGGAAAAGAACGTTAAGCAAATGTTTCCAAAGTAATGATTGCACAATTTGGTACATGAATGCAGTTATCATAATAATTACTCATTATCACCAGGAAAGACTGGCAGTATAATTACAAATAGTTACTTGTTATTACCAGAAACTGCCAGTTACATTCTGATCATTTCTATGTAATTACACAGTTATCACCCTGTAATTTGTTTACTATAAAGTGCTACCATTAATTTTTATTAAGGTTATCAGGATATTCTTCTTTTTTGTTATATCAGAAGTTGCGCTATGACTCACTGGACATACATAGATAACAACTGTAACTTTATCCAAACAACAACAAGGAAGAAAGGGTTTCTGGAGAGTTAACTCAAAGTTTAACTCAAACTGCATGCTGGGAAGACTGCTGCTAATAAGCTAAAAATGTTTCTTAATAAACTTTAATATGGCCAGTTCAGTGAACGCTTGGTAAGATGTTCTTTCAACTCATAATTTTAACTCATGATAAAGTTATACAGCTTATAACAAGCAATCATAAGGCAAACACAGCTAGTTACACACACACACACACACACACACACACACACACACACACACACACACACAAAGAAAAAGTCCACCACTCACGATTGCGCGTCCACGGACTCTCCCCTCGCCAGGTAATTATTGGGCACGATCCCGTCGTTCAACACGCGCCCGTTCTGGTCTATCTTGCGCGCGGTCCACCAGTCCCCGGTGCGGCTGATCACATTGAACAGATCCCCCTGCCGGAACGACAGCTCGTCCGGGTGCCGGGCCTCGAACGACCACAGCGCCGTGTAGATGGAGTTCTCCCCGGGCTTCTCCACCTTCTGGGGCGGCGACGGGCTCGGTGCTCTCCCGCCGTCACCTCCTCCTCCTCCTCCTCCTCCTCCTCCTCCGGCCTTCTTGTCGCCGAAAAGCCTCTGCCATAGCGCTTCCAGACACGGGCAAGCTTTCCGCAGAGATTCACCCATAGATGACCATGAACGGCACCCTGCAAGCCGCCTTCCCCCGCTGCCTGTGTGCGCGCTGACAGCCGACTACACCTGTCGGACAGGTAGAGGATGGAGAGCGACAGGAATCTGCGGAACGCTTTTCCACAAAAGCTGCCGCCGCTGCTGCTGCTGCTGCTGCTGCTGGTTTGTTCTGTTGAAACTGCTGTTGAACTGACAGCTAAGCGCGAGGGCATGCAGCAACTTCCTTGTGTGCCAAGAGTGTGAAAAGTAATAATGAATGGCATGGGAACCCCGCCTATGATCCACAGTGCGTCATAAATCTCTTCCACTGTCACTCTCTCTCTCACTCTCACTCTCTCTCTCTCTCTCTCTCTCTCTCTCTCTCTCTCTCTCTCTCTCTCTCTCTCTCTCTCTCACACACACACACACACACACACACACACACACACACACACACACACACAGACTTTTATATCTTTTTTGTAGTGCCAGTATGTGCTGTGAACAGTTAATGTCTGGTATTACTGTTCTGTTCTAATGTTCTTTTGTTTTCCATGTTCTTGTATTACTGTTATTCAGTTTCCATGTGCGGGCTGTGACAACAGATTTCCTCTCAGAGGGACAAAGTATCTATCTATCTATCTATCTATCTATCCATCTTGGTCTCAAGAATTGAAGAAATTCAAGAAATGCAAATTATGTAAAATATAAAATGTATATGATTACTGAATAATATCTCACTGATTTAGTGTTCCTATGCAATTCCAGTGAAAGTGCCTTGCTATATTTTCTGGCAAAGAGAGACTGTAGTTGGACCGGATACTTTCGACACACACACACACGCACACACACAACTTTGTACTGTACACACAGAGAGAACCAGAACCAGGTGAGTCTCTATGGTCAAAAATCAGACAGGTTTTAGGCTACAACCCAAATCCCCAAAATGTTCTCACAACCCCCTGTGGTTCTATAGAATCAGAACACAAAGAGCTTCTAGACCTATAAAGGTTCTAAATCACAGCTCAAGAGAGGGTTTATACTGAATTCAGCCGTGAGATGCTGGACTCAGATATGAGAGAGGTTTTAGAATCAGAACCAAGAGAAAGTCTAGAATCGGAACCAAGATTAAGTTCTAGAATCAGATCTCAAACAGGTTTTAGAATTAGTTTCCATCAAGGTTTTAGAATCAGAACCAAGAGAAAGTCTAGAATCGGAACCAAGATTAAGTTCTAGAATCAGATCTCAAACAGGTTTTAGAATTAGTTTCCATCGAGGTTCTAGAATCATAACCAAGAGAAAGTCTAGAATCAGAACCATGAGGAAGCCTAGAATCGGAACCACTGGTTTAGGTTCTAGAATCAGATGTCAAAGAGGTTCTAGAATCAGACAGATGGAAGTGTAAAGTCAGAAGCCGGCACAGAGGCGTTTTACAGTTCCTAACAGCTCTCTGATCAGGAAATTGAGTGAGAACGTAATCTGAACCAACTACAGTGGAAAAAAAAAGAATGAAAAGATTTCTTTATAGAAGGAGATGGATGTTAACTCTGATAGGCAGCAGTTCCTCATGCTTGTAAAGTCTAGCATAACAAAAATGAAGCTAGGGCAAACGGCAAGATGCTCATATTCAGCTATTTCTTCATAACTGGCATGAACACCAGAGAAGAAGAGCGCAGAGAAATCCACCGTGAGTTAAAGTTACAGGGACTCAGATTTGTTTTGATTCCTCGCTGCCAAAACCTCTAACCTGCAGGATGACAGGTCACCAAAAGTCCTGGTTCTCTTGTGATTGGTCAGTGTGAACCTGAACAAACCAAATACAGAAATGCAACAAAGTCAACATTTCCCCTCTGGTTCGGACCAAAGAAAACAAACTGTAGGTGTGATCGAACCCTCGCTGGTTTCCCGGCCGTCCAGCTGAAGGATGCTCTGCCTCCTCTCTGCTTCACCCTGCTGCCCCTTTCTCAGGGAGTGAAGCTGAGTAATCTGTCACTCATTCAAGGTGCTACATGTAGGATTTTCCCACTTTTACATGGCTGTGAAACTAGTTGTGCCATATTATATTATGATGCCCACTGCTGAAACAGTCACCTCTTCATAGCTTTGTTCACATCGTAGATTAAAGATATTTTTGTTTGACTTTTTCACAAGGACTGACAGTATCTGGAAGCCAAACATATACTGTAATTTAAATGTATTTTGAGTCTTAAGTGGTCTGGAGTCCCTGTCCCTTTGTGCTGCCCAGGTATATAAAATATTTTTCATCATTTTCATACATACTCATTGATTATGCTGTATTAAAGGAAATGTTCAGGATTTTTGGAAGCCAATGGATCACTAATCAAACTCGCTCTTATATCACTTTCCCTCCCTCTTATTCAAAGAGTTTTCATGCCAAAGTTTTTCTTTCTGAGCAACTGGCATGAGCAATGCTACTGTAAGTCAATGGAGAATGAAGACATTTCTGTCAAAACTGCAAAAATGACCTGTATAGTTTAATGGGTTGAGCATGGCACTGCTATAACCACAGTTCTGGGTTCAGCTCCCCCTGCTACTCATGTTAAAATGCATGATGCTGTGAGGCACTCTGGGTAAAACCATTCTTAGTATTACTACTAAGGGAAACAAGTGGAATGCTTTGTATACACTCAGAGAGAGAAATGGTGTACATCATGATCAAAATTCCAGACACATTTCAAAACGATACCTAAAATACTTTATTCTTTCCATTATCGGTGTTTGGTACCTGATGGCATTACAGCCTCAAACGCAGAACTGAATGTTTTGTTTTAATGATTATGGCTCAAGTTTCCTGAACTTGCCTTCATCTTCTATAAATAGCATGCATAAAAGTCCAAAATTGCATTGCTCTCATATTGCATTGGTTCAAATTGCTGAACCCCCCTCCCCCTAAAACGTCCTGTGGATATGGCTGGTTCTCTGAGCAGTCCTTCATTTTCGTAGTTCTTTACAGTTCATATTTTGTAGTTTAGTGTGTGTACAGTCCGTAGTGTAAACATAGGCACTCTAGTTATGACTGGCCATTATAATGGGCCTATAGTTCAGCAGTAATACACACAGTACTATGGCCCACTGGTGCTGCGTTAAAGCAGAGTTTTTCAAGCACTGGGTCGGGGCCCAAAAGTGGGTCACGGGAAGATAAAAATGGGTTCCCGTAGTATTCTGAAGAAACTGGTATCCAAATCTGTTAGCTGTGTTACACGCTGCCAGAGCCTTCTCAAATCCCTGCAGTGTAAGTTAGGCTGAATAAAATACTCTGTGCTTGTGGGCAGTAAA
The DNA here is from genome assembly GCF_048128805.1 of Centroberyx gerrardi. Lineage (NCBI taxonomy): Eukaryota > Metazoa > Chordata > Actinopteri > Beryciformes > Berycidae > Centroberyx > Centroberyx gerrardi. Next base: position 4,404,891 of record NC_136010.1, read on the forward strand.
CCCAGGAAGCACGTCATTATTGCACATAACCTCGATTCAGCGCCGGATACTGCAGTCGAAAGACAGTTGATCAACTTTTTAGGTCCTGACCTGTGATGTCATAACATCTCAACGTGTGCAGACACAGACATGGCACATACAGAAGTAATAAAATATAATTTAGAAAACACAAAAGGGTATAAAATCAAATAAGGTTGGTGCTGTGAGTGTTTTCGGTGTTGAGTGTCTTTTGGGTCGGAGTGCAGTATTCACATTGAGTCTCGTTTCTTCTTCTTCTTCTCCTTGATCTTTTGACCGTTCTCTCCTTATTTTCTGTCCTCGTCTCCATCGTTCATTTTTCCTCTCTTTTAGTGGAAGGAAAGACGTATTCCTCTTTTTCCTCATTCTCTCCTTCCTCCTCGTTTGATTTGGCAAGCATCTCCTCCTTCTCCTCTCCTTCCTCCTTCACCGTTTGGCTGCTCCTTCTCTTCCCCTCCCTCTCTCTCACTCTGGTTTTTGAAGTATACCCTGTTGTGGATGGCGACTGCATGGAGCAGGAGTTCAGTCTTCAGTTCAGTTTTCTCATCCCACTCTCCATCCTTTATATGTGGCTGGTGAGAGTGTTGAAGGAGGGTCTTTCTCTTCTTCTTCTCCTCCTCCTCTCTCACCCTTTCTACTACTCCAAGGGTTTCCTGGAACCTCCTGGAGATCTCATCCTTTTTTCCCCTCTCCTTCTCCTCCGCCTCCTCCTCTTCTTCCTCCTTCTCTCCCTTTTTCTACACCTCTATGGTCTTGAAGTATATCCTGGCGTATATGGTGTCCAGCTGGCTGTGCAGGGCGTGGAAGGAGGGTCTCTTGGAGGCTTCAGCAGCCCAGCAGTCCATCATGATGCGGTAGATATTCTGCGGGCAGCGGGTCGGACACGGCAGCCGGAACCCCGACGACAGCAGCTCCAGCACTTCCTTGTTGCTCTTACCTGAAGCGGAGGGATGGAAAGGGAAGGAAGGGAAGAAGAGGGAGGAAAGAACAGGTTATTCGTTTTTTACTCTGTTCTTCAGCAGGAACAGAAGGTAAACTGTGGGCTATCTCATCTAGAATATGCTTTTGTGCAGATGGCTGATATCTGGAGCCATCTGGAGCCACGCTTGAAGAATTACTGCAATAACTCAACTCTAAAAGGCCGTTAATGTCAACATGACACTTGCAAGATATTAATGTATCCTGAGAGTATATGTTATGATTACTCAGGGATAAAAAAAAGTTAGTGAAGTACTATTTTTTCCACTCTCAAAACGCAAAAAGCGGCAACATATCCTGCACAAGTGTTCCCCTAAATAATCAAACACAATTGCTACGCTCTAAACAATATACAATAAATTCAGATATAGTTTGACGTATTAATATGTTTGGATAATAAATGCGCAATAACAATGTGGTGGTACTTGATGCAAATCTGCTTAATACATAATGCACTTAGAAGAGTGTAACCACACAATGGAAACAATTAGGTTTGTACACTTAAACACCCAATACTTCCCATACTTCCACTGTGTTGTTCCACCCTTGTAAGTGCATTATGTAACGGGAAGAGTTTCATTAAGCACAGACACAGTATTGTTGCATACTTACAATGCTTCAACATTTGTTAATACGTTAATACACTGGAATAAGGCCGCTGTAAAGTGGTAATACATTAGCAGGAAGAAGGTTATTGGTCAGCGCACCGTCGTAAGGCATCTTGCCGCGTGACATCATCTCGTACAGCAGCACGCCGAACGACCAGACGTCTGACTTCACGGAGAAGCGCTGGTAAATGGCGGCCTCCGGAGCCGTCCACCGCACCGGGATCTTAGTGCTGCGGCTGGCTGTGTACACACTGTCCTGGAGAGGCAGGCAGGCGGGGGGGTTAACACACACACATACATACACACTTAAACTTTAAAACTACTTCTCCCCCTCGCTGGCATCGCTCCGTTTGTTTTGAAGAGCAAGAAGAAGGATAAGAGCCGCTAACAGGCCTTGATAACAGCTAATATGCATTCAGTCATATGTAGTATGTATATGTATGATGCATATGACATGTATGTAATGGTGTGTAAAGCCCTTTGAGACTTGACTGTGATAAAGGTTGAAACTAAAGTTGAAACTATGCAGTCAGAATAGTGGAACTGGAATCAATTTGTGCCTGTTTTGTGCCATAAAGCAATCCAGCAGCACTGCTCTCTATGGGTTGACACTGTAAAGCATGTTGCACTTCTGGCCACGCCCCAATCAGTGATGTCACAGAAGGTGTTTGGCATCAGCTGTCAATCACTGATTGGGGCGTGGCCAGAAGTGCAACATGAAGAATCAGCGTTATTCTGAAACGCATAATACGGTTCTTGACAGATGACATAAACATACATCTGTCTATCTCTCATACAACGTGCATACACACACACACACACACACACACACCTCTGTGCCTCCCCTCCCCCCCTTACCTTTATAATCCTGGCCAGTCCGAAGTCGGCCACCTTGCAGACCAGGTCGTCTCCCACCAGGATGTTTCTGGCAGCCAGGTCTCTGTGGACGATGTGTCTGTCCTCTAGATAAGCCATGCCCTCTGCTATCTGACTGCCCATGTAGATGAGATGAGCTGATGTTAGCACCTGGCCTTCAGCGGCTAAAACACACGTACACACACACACACACACACACACACACACACACACACACACACACACAGACAGACACAAACACAGACATGGTAAGCTGAGCAGGTCAGGGTCTGTCTTCCAGATAGGCCACGCCTCCTGCTGTGACTGTAGAAACAGGCTAAAGTTAGCATACGGCCATCTGTGATTAAAACACACACAGACTTTATGCCCATTACTTTGTTATCTTGAGATAATGAGAAAACTTGTTATCTCTGGGAAACAATAAGATAATGATATAAATACTTAATTATATCAATCAAGAAAACAAAGAAAATTAACTCGTTATCATGGGAAAACGGCGTAAATAAAGTTAGTTATGTACTGTATGTTTCTGTATGTTAGTAATATATTCTGTCAGTATGAGCAGTATGTGCTTGTGTTTCAGTGATGGAGGAATTTCCCACTGTGGAATCAATATTAATACGTTTTACTACTACTATAATTACTAGTATACAGTATGCAGTAGGTAAGTACAATAAGGGTATGCAGACACACACACACACACAGCAGAGAGAAAATGAACAGTGGATATCATCTGCAGGTATGAGAGAGAAACCCTTTGAATGGAGTCTTTCAGATTTGCTCAGTGAGATTCACTAAGCTAAAGCCTTTTTAATACATCAATACAATATTTCTCTGCCAAGAGGAGCTGCCAATCCGCCGATAATAATTCCATTTGTCTTGGTTTTACGTGGAGAGATTTTTCGTCACATGGCCTAAATACTGTTTCAGAGGCCTTTCCAAAAAATTTGCTGCAGGAGGGGCTGAACTAATTCCGAAACCCGAAGAAAGCAAAATTAGCTTCCTATTCTAAACCTCTTTCCACATTAAAGCGACAGTGGAGTCCGCTCTGTCAGAAAGCCGCCCTGCGGCGTTTAGAAACAGGAAATAAACCAATGAAAACACTTGTTGTTGAGGAACTGATTTCCCGTCAGTTTTCTGTTGCACCGGCTTCCATACGGTAAGTTGATGCTCTGTTATCTGATCGGTTCGTTCCACATCGTGCTGGTAAACTGCACCTTTTTCTTTAATGGGGTTCCTTCACATTTTAACAGGCTGTCTCTCTTCAAAAGACACTACAATAAAAGAAGTGAAGGAGTTGGCCGTCTGCCCAAAATGATTTGAAAGATTACAGTATAATGTTACCAGACTGAAGGGAGCAGGAGGGAGCTGCAGAGCACAGCAGGAGCCTGACGCTCATTAAGCTGCTCTGCATAATGCATGCAGGAGCACTCGCATGTCTTTGACTGTGTGTGTTTGTGTGTGCATGCATAAAGCGTACGCAGCAGGGTAAGAAATTAAGAGAATTAGTTAAAGCTGCAAAGAAATGAACTAAGAAATACAATTTTAGGGGCATTTTGGTTCTTTTCAGGAGCAATTCTATTGAACTACAGTATGAAATAATACATTTGCAATGCATATTGGCCAATAAACACTCAATTTGTTCCAGTGATATTTGTTTTATTTGAAATCCTTATATAGCATCACATAAACAGAGTAACAGTCAGAGACATTCTCTACTGCTTCAGGCTGCGTGCTCTTTTTTTTTTTTTCCTGATCAACGCTCCATTTTTCTGTCCCAGAATGCACTGGACAGAATTGCCCGGTCATCGGCTCCCGCAAATCAGCTACAGTGGCCCACAGGGGACAGCAGTCACATTCACTATATGACTATGACTATATGACAATTTAGTGGTAATAATGTGAACAGGGTAAAATTTCTAATTATCAGGGACATTTTTTCCCTGCTCATTCATTTCACAGACATTTTATGAACTTTTAAGGACATTTCTGCCCCGAGCGTCGTTCATTTCTGACCATGGCATGCAGGTATGTGTGCAACACTTGTTTATCTGCGTGTGTGTGTGTGTGTGTGTGTGTGTAGCACTCACAGGCGAGGTAGGACTTGAGGCTGCCTTTGGTCATGAGTTCGGTGACGATGTAGACCGGCTCTCCTCTGGAGCACAGAGCCAGCAGCTGGATCAGCTTCGGGTGATGGAGGCTCTTCAGCGCCTGCACCTCCTTCACAAACTCATCCTGCTTAGTGTCCTCTGGGAGGGGGGGGGGGGGGGGGGGGAGAGAGAGAGAGAGAGAGAGAGAGAGAGGAGGATGAGAAGGGAGAGCTGTTTGTTGTTGTCTCTTCTCTCCATCTTCCATCCATCCCTCCATCTTGCCTTCCTCCTTACAATCAACTCCCCTATCTCTCTACTTTACTGACTGTATTGTCTTCATAGGGAGGGGAATTTCTTTGCAGTGAGAAACACACGTTGGCATGGCAACAGAGAAACAGCAACCACAACAGGTTATAGTAAACAAAGAGTATCAAAATCAAAAGCAGGTAAAGGGAAAAATGCACACTACAGTATCCAAAAGCTTCCAATCTCAATTGAAGAGTCTGTCCATTCATCCCTCCATCCACACCTTGTTTAAGCATCTCTCCTCTTTTCTCTAGTCTAGTCCATACTCACTTCCCAAATTTATACATTTACCAATCATTCCCTCCATCTTTTCATATTTATCCCTCTATCTCCATCTGTCCATCATGTTTTTGAACATCTTTATGCCCCCCCCATTCCCTCCCACTATATTTCCTTCCTTCCATCTATCCCTCTATCACTTCATTCATAACAGTTTAAAATTCAATTCAATACATTTTACTGAATTGAATTTTATACCTTCATCCATTCCTCCTCCTACCTCTCCAATCATCCCATCATCCATTCCTTATTTGAACATTTTAGCACATTTTCCTTCCTTCTCATCACCTATTCGCCCATCATCCATCCTCACATATTTGGTTTTAGCCTCTTAGTGGCTCCCCCACTGTTTTCTTTCCTCCATATAACCTCCTAGACATTTTATAAGTTTCCTTCACTCCCCTCTCCCTCCCTCCCTCCATTCTTCCCTTCTTCCCTCCCTCCCTCCCTCCATACCTTGTTTGAGCATCTTTATGGCCACCTTCCTGCTCTCGGTGGTCCACACAGCCTCCCACACCTCTCCAAAGTGTCCCTCTCCCAGTTTCTTGTTGAGTTTGAACTCCTCTCTCGGCCTCTCCCACGGCTCCATGTCGAACAGCTCCCGCTGCACAGAGACCACACACACTTTTAAACAGTTTTAATCAAACGGTCTATGATTTGTGATGAATGACAGACGGCTGCACTCTATGCTGTATATCCCAACAGTAAGTCTGAAACAGAAGATGGAGAAATCAGCCCTTGGTGTAAGTGAAGCTCATCCTGCAGCAAAGCTAAACCAAACCTCCTCTGTGGCAACAGAGTTGTGTTTAGACACTGTGCTTTTTCTAACTCTGAAGATGGTCGAGTTTAAAGCTGAAATCTGGGATTTCCCTGATCTGTCTCCCTCTTTGGCGGGAAAAGTATTTGAAATGATGTTCAGACTACAACCAAACTACCACAGAAGTATTATATTATCAATTATATTATCAAAGAAGGTGTAGCAGCCAGTGTGACTCACTAAACATTTCCCACCTCAGTAAAAATGGCTTCCCCAGACCAGGTCATTTGACTTTCAATGATTGTAACTTTTGTAATGAAATTAGGCAACAACATCACTTATGATCGTGTAAATATTGCGACTTGACATTAACAGCAGTCTACAGTGTGCTGCAGTGCTAGCATCAGTCAGGTTGGTTTTCAGTGTAAGCTCTTTGGGTCGGCTAGCATGCTAACTAGCTAGTGGCACATGGCTTTCCGGCGCAGCTAACCTGTGTTGGCTAACGTTAGCTGGATAGTTAGCAGACTTTTGTCAAAAATTTCAACAGCAGTCTATGGAGAGTCTCCAACATGGTAATACTGACGACTGGTACTGTGTAACCTGACTCCACAGTCCAGATGGATAAAGTAACTATTTATTTCTGGAAAAAAGTCCCAGATTCCAGCTTTAAATACAGCAAGATTGTGCAAAATTGGTAAGTGAATGTCTGAATAGATAAGACAGATGAATGAATGAAAGAATGAATGAATGAATGAATGAAGAACAATTAGGCTTGTGTCATTAATAAATGGCAAATGAGATTGAGAATTTTATATAACAAATTTATTATTTTAAGTCGTATAAACAATCAGGTGCTACAAAACACATTCTGCTCTAATGATCAAGTGCTTTAATAAATATATGAAATGAAATGAAAAAATCTATGAGATGATTTGTTAAATAAGATCACAAAACATGACCAATAAATTAATGATTAACAATACGTCATTTCCATATAAATAAGGTAGCAGTTACATAAAATCAGCTTGACTTGAAACGCGTCACTGTCTGAACTGAAGGAGACACACAGGGCAACTTGCTGCTCAACATTCCCCACTGAACACACAGCAACTCACAGATTCTTGACCCCGGCTCTAGTTTTGTTTTGTTGCTGGGAGCGCTGATGATCTACGATGCCACAAAAAAATACCTTGTGTATCAGGAGTGTAGAGCTGCATCTAACCAGACAGGAGTTCAGACTTCTTCATACAAAACAAACTGAAAACATACATTTATTTTGGCATTTGCTTGAAATAAAAGACATGATTTGGTTTGAGCCTCTTTAAGTATCTCAGTCTGTTGCTTTATAGAAAGAATGCCATGAAAGTGATATTTCACTTCAGTATGTTTTCTCTTTTCAGTGTGCTTAGTCATGAGATCAACTGTCTGATAGAAACAAGTTTAACAGTTTTCATCCATATTAATAGAATTATGATTCTTGCTAAAGGATAGTAAATTAAGTCCTTGGTTGACAAAATGATCACAACTTTGCAGAATGGCTCCTCTATATTTTAGAGATATAAATATTTTTAACATAACATTTAGGAATTAAACTGTATAGCCTATACCAAATATTGCTAGGTATGAACCTGTGTGGAACTGAATGAATAACGGTTTGAAAACACCTCTCTGGAGTCACAGTAGTGCAGTGAGCTACAGTCATGAAATGATAATGGCACTCACATAAAAATCAATACATAGTGTATAATGGATTCACTCTAATGGTTACAATTTATAGCCACGCTATTAAAAAAGATCTATATAAAAATATCATTTAAAAAATGGCTTTACGATTGAGACATCGAAATGAAATGAGTGGAAAAAAATATTTGAAATGTAAATAAAAAAGTGTAAAATAAAAATGATTGTTAATTATGTATGTCGCATTCACAGCCGTGTGTTTGTTGCTCACATGAGATTTGTGTGTGTGTGTGTGTTGCATGTGTGTATGATTATATTCCTATATGCACTTGTGGTCTGCCTGTGTGTTTTGCATATACTTTGTGTGTGTGTGCACTAGTGTGGGAATATGTTTGCATGTACTGTTGCACATGCAAGCAAATGTGCTGAATGGGTGTTTTGTGGTTGCATGCAGTGCATATAGGTGTCTGTGTGCATGGTCATATGCATGTGTATGTGTAAACGTTTACGTGTGTGTGTGTGTGTGTGTGTGTGTGTGCGTGTGTGTGTGTGTGTGTGTGAATGCGTGTGTGTGTTTCTGAGCTGCTGCAGACTGAGTGTGTCCGTGGCCTCAGACTCACAGCCTCCGCTGGAAGGGAAGAGAGAAGAGGGAGGAGTCACTCAGGGACCTGGAACTGATTTCTATCCCACAACACCACACATCCATCTGGGAAGAAGTCACTACCTGAAGTCTTTCAATATTTCTATTGATCTCCTTCAATATCTCTAAAATAGAGATGATCCAGCCAGAAAAATTTTACTTTGTCAACCAAGGACCTGAGTTACCTAGTATCCTGTAATCATAATTTTATCATAATTTCTTAAAGACCCCAATGAAGTGTGATGGAGAGCGGGATTTGCTTCCGTGTATTGACGTATTTCCGAATGAAACAGAAAGTTATGGCAGGAAGCCTCAGTGGGAGGGGCTTATTTGAATATTAATGAGATATGGAGGAAGTGGTTGTGGAGGAATATTTTCCGCCTCCGTCGCCCGTCTGGGAAAAGAGTTTTAGGTGAAGCAGCCAGAAACTCTCCTTCGTCCATGTTGCAGCTGAACTGAGCTGCATGCTGGGAAAAAATAGCGGGGGTGGGGGGGGGATAACTCCAACCGTTATCAAAATTTGATTGGATGAACAGTTTGTCTCCGCCCCCGAATGCAGGATGCGTCTTCAACAGAAATGTGCTGTTTACCGGAAAGAAACGATCTGAACATTTTGATGTAAAATTTCTAGAAATCCATTTTTTTTGCCTGTATTGGTGAACAGGTGAACGCTAAGTCCAGCAACATCGGCAAAAAGTAAAAAAAAACACACTAATTTTTCATTTAATGGGGTCTTTAGTAACGCGATGCTGTCAATCATTTTGCTGAGTGGGCGTCACATCTCTCTCCAGACATGGAGAAGCGTCACCCAGCTCTCTGTAGTCTCCCACTGGGTGCTGAATCCTCCACATGATAATCCATGAATACAGAATACAGCACAGTGGAGGTTTAATTTATACTGCAGTGCAGAGACAGAAGGTTTAATTACAGCGCTGCCATGTGATTCTATTCTAAAAATGTATTCCCCAATTAATTTATCCTCCAAATATGTTTTGCATTTAAATAATAATCCATGAATATAAAGCACAAGGCAGCACTCATTAAACTCTGCTGCTCTGCAACAATAGAAAGTTAAACTAAGTGCTGTGTTGCACTTTTTTTTCTTTTTTTTAAATTTGTCAAACAGCTCAAATTGAAGGGAAAACATGACATTCTGAATTTAACTTTACTTTAATTTACTGTGTGTGTGACATTGAGCGCGCATAAACTTCAGTCTTAGTAGTGTGTGTGTTGGCGTGAAATGTGTATGTGTGTGAATAATGTGTTTCAGTTTGTATGTGTGTATGTGTACTTGCTGTTCACACACACACACACACATTAAACACTCGCACATACATGCATACCACTCTATATACAATATACACATAACATTGTGTGTGCATGTGGGTGTAAATACTTAACTTCTGTCCGTGTGACTGTGTATCTCTGACTCCCCTTGTCCCTCACAGACTGTGTGTGAGTGTGTGTGTGTGTGTGTGTGTGTGGGACCCACCTGCTGGGCGCAGGGCTCCTCCAGCAGGACCCCCAGGCTGCGGGAGTTCTTCTGGTAGTAGGAGATCAGCTCTCCCAGCGTGGCGAAGGAGATCTTGTCTGAGACGAAGTAGGAGCCGATGGAGGAGCGCTGGATCCTGAAGTGGTACACCTTCCCCTCGCTCCTGGCTGGGGGGGGGGGGGGGGCATGGAGTGCATGGTTAGATAGACAGACACACACACACACACATTCTGCAGGACTTAACCCTCTCTAAACATTTCTCAGAGGCAGAGCTGCTCTGAAGGCGAAATAATCTGATTGGTTGAGCTAAACCTCAGTGGGCGGAGCCAAAGAACCACAGCTTTTCTGGTTAAGTAACATAAAACTGAAGCCGAGAGAAAAACACAAGAGGTAAAAGAGGAGGAAGCTATTATACCAATTGAAAAAATTACATCTAGTCATACTAAGTTATCTAGGTTAGCTAGTTAGCCTAGCTGACCTTCTAGTTCAAACTAGCTAAACTAGCCTATAGCTATCTAGGTTAGCTAGTTAGCTAGCTGCTGACCTTCAACATCATGAATGCCATGATGATGAACGAATGGAAAAAATAAGTCAGCGCTGTTTATATTTTTTATTTCGATTTTGACCATATCTTTTGCCGTTCAGGTTTGCCGGTTAGCTAATTTGCACTCTGTAAAACTATGGATCTTTGGCTCCGCCCACTGAGGTTTAACTCAGCCAATGAGATTACTAAAACTAATTCTCCAATATGCTAAATGCAAGTTATAATCAGAGACATGAATTTAATGAGTTAATATACTTACAATTACTGCAACACATAAACACACACACAAAAATACATTATATTGTCACATTCCAAGTACATGAAGATGTGCATATACTATATGTGTTTGTGTGTGGTGTGTGTGAAAGAGAGAGAGGGAGAGAGAGAGGGAAAGGGAAAGAGAGAGAGAGCGACAGTAAGACAGACAGAAAAGTGTGTCATCTTTTTTGTGCCATTAATCAGATATAGTGTCCAGAGTAATTCAGCTGTGGTCTGTTCTGCATGCACACACACACACACACACACACACACACACACACACACACACACACACACACACAGAAAACTGATAATGCATATTTCAAGAGGGGCTAGCGCAGTGGAAATTGAACATCTAACTGCAGCGTTTTCCCCCTGGGACCCAAAGGACCTTGAGGAGGGAGGGGGCGAGAGAGAGAGAGAGAGAGAGAGAGAGAGAGAGAGAGGAGGACGAAGGAGGGATGGAGAAAATGTGTGAGAGAGAAATAGATGCCTGAAGTAGATGGTGATGGCAGGGGATGGGAGGACAGAAAAGAGAAAGACAGTAATGAGGAACGGAGAGAGTGATGGGATGGGAGTAACTTGGGGGGAAAAGAGAGAGAGGAGAGAGAGCAGAAATAGGTCTTTGCAGTCACAAATCACAAATCTCCCAGCAGCCACTGCTGGCTCCATCATGGAGGTCCATTAGAGAATTGGCTGTGTGCAAATAATGTCTAAATATATAACAGCCAGGCTAGAGAGGAGAGCTGCCACCCAGATGAGTTTTACCGGCCTGGACTTTTTTTAATAGAATTTGACAGCTTGACAGTTTTTTTGGAAGAGTGGTTTTTAAAATTAGTTCTAACAGTTTTAATATTTCTCTGTAAATCAGTTGAATAAATGCACACTGAGTTCATTGCCTTTTCCTTCTTTCAGTATGGGTGTGTTCTAAACTAAACCATGTGTGACATGTTTACCTTTAGTTCAGCAGCTCTCGCTCACATACTGAAATCTGTCAAAGCAACAACTTTGTGACAGAGCTTTGACAAACGAACCCTAGTTGGTTTCCGGTTCAACTGTTTGGTTAAGCTGTCAACATGGCAGAAGGAGGCGATCCTGCTACCCAAACCACACTGTGGTGTTGGTGGTATTTTGCCATCTGAAAGGTGGCAACCCTAAAAAAAGAGCTAGCTGAAACAGCTTGTTGTGGTGTGGCTGTAGATCCATTCAGTAACGTTCTCAGTAAAAGTGAATAGTGTGATAAGGTGGATTTGGTTACTGTGACACAGTAAACTGTCTTGTCTTTAGCCCTAGTCTCTACTCCAAAACACTCTGAGTTGTAGCTTGAGAAGAGTCAGCTCAGTTAACCTGAACAAACTGTTAGCTAGCTAACTAGCCAGCAGGCTCATTTAGCAAAGCATCAGAACTTCATGCCAACATACTACTACTCGCCACTATTAACGTTAGCTACTAGCTAAGTAGCATTAGCTGCTGCTGCTGTTTTTCTTATTATTTTTTTCTTCAAATTTGTACTTCAAAAAAGTACTGCTATATTTTAAGCGATATCTTGACATTTTGAATTTAAGTTTGTTAGCACCTGTCACAATGTGGGGGAAAAGTTTCTACATTTGTCCTCAGTTAGCCACTGCTAACGCTAGCTACTAGCTACGTAACATTAACTATTGTGCAAATCAGATGACAGTGATGACCTGACCAGATACTATGGTTAGCTAGCTAACAAACTGACATTATCTAAACACAAAATTGGTCAGATATCAGCAGTGAAATAATCAGTTCCTAGTCAAAAACAGCACAGAAATTAATACTGTCTATTCCATACTGTTGAGATGGCCAAGTCTCAAGTTTAGGAATGCCATCAGCTGTTCTCAGCCCTTGTTGCCATGAGCTGAGGACCTCCAATATGGCCGCCAGAGGGCACGTTCATCCCCTCCACCTCCTACAATAGAGGAGGTGGAGGGGATGGCAGGAGGGAGAGGCCGAGAAAGATGGAGAGAGAAAGAGAGGGCGATTAAGGTGGATGGAGGCTGGAGACCTTGAGAGACTGAAGGGCAACAGAGGGAGGAAGGGGGGGCAGTGTGATGGAGGAAGAGAGGGATGGATGAAGGGACAGGGAGGAGGGTGGAGGGAGGAGGGGAACGAGAGAGGCCGGGAATAACAGGCTTTCTACCACTCATGGAATTTATGGAATATCACTGAATTTTGAGAGGTGTAGGCTATTCCAGGCAGGGAAAGTCAGGGAAATTGATATATTCTCATGGGAAATAAGGGAATATCATGGAATTTAGGAATATACCAGAATGTTACAACTTGTTTCACACATTCACTGCATTAAATGGTGTTTTTCAGCTGTTTTTTTCTGTACAGATAGCCCAACTGTAGTGGAAACCGGACTGTTTACTCCTTTAGAAAAAACAACATTAAGAAACCAAGAAGAAATTCAATCTGTAGGTCTTGGAAGCACTCTGACTTTTTTGTTTGAAAAGTCATGGAAAAGTCATGGGATTTTGGAGTGGAATCCTGGAATGAGGGAGAGACAGACAGGAGGAAGGAGAGACGGAGGAAGGGATGTGTGGAAAGAGAAGGAAGGGAGGAAGGGAACAAGATATGAAGGGAAGGAAGCATTGGGGAGGGTCAAAGGTCAGTGTGGAGGATGGAGAGAGGGGGAACGATGGATGGATGGATGGATGGATGGATGGATGGAGGAGTGTCAGGTCCTTACCGGAGATGGTGTACTCGTCACTGTGGCTCTCACTGATGCGCACCAGGAAGGAGCCATCTTTGTTTTGGGAAGCCAGCAACAACTTCTCAGCTTTCACACGGTTTATGTTCCCATAGTACCATCTACACAGAAAGACACACACACACACACACACACACACACACACAGATGGATGGATGAATGGATGGAAAAAGAGGGATGATGGAAGGATAAATGAACAGGTAGAGATACAAGTGAATGAATGAATGAACAGAAAAAGACAGACAGACAGATGGAGACAAAGTGGAGAAAAAGTATGTGTTTATATGACAAAGCAGACATGCAAAAGCAAGCACACACACACACACACACACACACACACGCATATAATCACATTTTGCACATGGCAAGCTGACAATCAGAGAATCAAGAAACATAAATGTTAGAAAACTTACAGTTACACAACTTGACTAATTAGTCCAATTAATTATTAAACAACAGAGAGTCTGCAAGTTACATTTAAGACTATTTAGGATTTTTAATGCCAGTTAGTAGAGAATTTAAGACCAATTTGCCACAAAAATAAACTTCAAACTGTAGTATTAGAATAGCCTACAGGTCTGAGTACTGCAACAAGAAAGCAACATTTTTAACGCAGCTGATGCTGAATTCAAGGCTTTAAAACCTGTATTTGAGACCTTTTAGAGCCTGGAATCTAGATGATTTCAGATATTTCAAGACTTTTTAAGGACCTGGAGACCAGAACACACTTTCCTACACTGCCTGGAGTGTCAAACGTTGAATACAAAACTATTTATTTTAACTGAAAAAGGAGAGTAGCAGGTTTCAGCGTTCAGGCCATCGTCATTTAGTGATCTGCATACGGCCTGCACACTGTACTTAAAAATGATAAATGACCTAGAATGTGATACAGTAGCCTGATGGATTCTTTGAGAGGACGTTAAGTGCTGTTTGTCCTGCCTGTTGAGGTGGATATGAACTAACCCCTATTTACTTTTATTATCTGGGATGGGCGGGTCTCCTCTCAGGTTTCACTGAAACTGCCAAGCAGCGGGCGTGAAAGAGTCATGGACAGAGTCTAGAAGGAGAAGCAGGCCTCAATGAATATCATAGAAAACTATAAGACCCTCTAGGAATATTATAGGAATATTACAGTGATACCATAGGAGATAAAAATACCATCAGATAGGATACGGTCACTATAAGGTCACTACCAAGGATACACTATAAGTCTCTATAGGAATATAAGGAGATAAAAATAGCCTTCCATAAAATAAGGTCACTATAAACTCACTATTGAGCGCCACTACACACTTTAAATTGCTATAGGAATATTCTAGGAATATTATAGTTATTTTTCAGAAGACAGAAATTACAATGCCTTTTAAGTTTTGGTCCATCCAAGAAATGCCACCCTGTTACTGTAATAAAAAGATGTTTTATTCTAACATGCACATGCACACACACACACACACACACACACACACACACACACACACACACACACACAAAATAAACTTCTGACACTGCGCTGAAACTTTTCTTGCCAGATGTTGATTTGTCAATTGATGAACATTAGCAAAATTATGGCATTTTAGTGGCAAACTTTCCCTTAAAAAGAACTATAGCAATCCTATAATAACAGAAAGATAATAATAGCATAAGGTCACTATAAACTCACTATTGAGCAGCAGACACACTGTCAGTCCCTATTGTAGGAATATTATAGTGATTTTTCCTTGTGGGTCGCTACAAAATGGCACAAATTTACTTTAAGATTAAACTTTATGTTTCTAAAAGTAATGTTTTCCACACTGCAAACAATCTCCATCTTAACAAGTCATTTAGTCTATTATTGAGTCTTAAAAATCTTAAAACAGTGAAAAAATCTGCCAGTGGGGTTCGATCATTTCACTTGTTTCCAGTGCAATTCCAATTTAGTAGAATCAAGAGTCATTTTCTTGACAGCAGTGCAGTGATCTGCCTTATTCTGACTGCTTTCAACAGACTGACACTCTGTTCTAGAAAACTCCTGAAACAAGTGAAGCTGCATTGGAGACAAGTGGAGTTATCTCTCCTCACTGCAGAATGTTTCTCTTGGTTTAAGAAAAATAAGATTTGAAGGTTGAATATGAGACTAAATGACTTGTTCAGATGGATGTTTTTTGCAGTGTGACACATTATGAGGAGCTGCTGGTGATGTTGCTCTCCACGTCCTCTGCTGTCTGTTGGTGACTGACAGGACTGACAGAGAAACCCTATCCACTGCTTATTATCCTTCATTACAATGGCGTGTGTGTGTGTGTGTGTGTGTGTGTGTGAGTGAGAGAGAGAGAGAGAGGGGGGGACACGATGGCTTAGCGAGGGTCTGGAGTCAGTTTGGGGTCAACAGCAACACAAACAGAGCAGATAACTCAGCTGAAATATGAATGAAATGATTCCCCGCAGGCTGGATAAATAATGGAGAGGCTGCAGATGCCAGCTGGGTGTGAAGGCAGGCAGGCAGGCAGACCTACATCTGGTTTGACTGTTGTTTCAACAGCAAGCTCAACTTCAAGTTCTTCCTCAGTGGATTTGTGAATGCGGTGTTAAACCTCACTGTAGCAGCCAGGGCGCCATTTATAACTGTGACTGCAGTACAGTGGGAGCTGCTGGGCGTCAGTTGGGTGGCGTTGGCATGACACTTAACTGTCCTTTAGCCTGAGTCAGTCCAAATCTCATCTTGTAGTATATCGTTTAATATAAGAGTATAAGGGAGATAATTCATTATAATATATAAACAAAATAATTCACACCAGCAGAGCATCTGGGATAATTTCCCCTCTGATAGTTGGGTGACCTACAGTGACTTGGATATTTTGATAATAATAATATCTGGTCAGTTACTCTGTTTACATAGCCAGTTTTTGGTGGTGAATAACTTTAATTAACATTAGAAAGGCCAAACCGCAGTCAAATATCTCAGCTCTCAAAATGTTCCTCCATGACTTTTCCTGGAGTCTTTCTGTAAGAACCAGTGTTAGATTTTCAAAATCCCACAAGAAAATATGAGTTTTAATTATGTTTCACCCCTAAAATTAACAGCTTGATATCCTTCTCTAACATCCATTGGCCTTTCTAGTGTTAGTTAATGACAAGGAGCAAATTCACACACACATCTGTGATGTAGGCTACAGCCAGGACGAATCTGTCATTTTTGTTGAGCTTTTATCTGATGCTCTTATCCAGACCGACCTACAGTGAGTGAACCAGCAGGATAAAGTTAAATTCTCATATCAGCAACATAACAAGCAGCCAATAGTAAAGAGTATAAGGGTCACACCGCCCTGTAACATCCTGAGCCACTGGATGATCATAGAGAGAATAAGAGCAGAGAGGATCAGCTCTGTGTTCCGGACTCACTTGTGTTTGGCGAACTCGTCCTGCAGCAGAGCCACATAGTTGGCCGGGACCAAGCCGGACTCCAGAGAGCCGGTCAGCTTCTTGGCCAGGACGTACTCCCCCCGCTTCTCGATCACCGACAGCTTGTCCCCCTCCTTCACCGTCAGCTCCTCGTCGCTCCGGGCCTCGAAGTCGAACAGCGCCGCGTACAGCTGGACCGGCCGCTTCTTGGGCGACGGGACGCGGATGTCGCCCGAAATGGTCCGGATCTCCGCCGCCGCCGCGGCGGGGTTCGCGATGACACGGTTATTGTTGTTGGGGACGTTGGGGTAATGGAAGTCAGGCCAGATCCAGTTCCACAGCCGGCTTAAACACGGCATACAGCTGCGACAGCAACCCTCCATCCCGGAACATGAAGGACCGCAGCGGCAGGTTTATTCTAAGGTTTATTATAACGCCGATCAAAGGGAATATGACGCTCCGGGGTTAGTCCGCTGACAAAAAGGCCTGCTTCAGCCTACAGTTTCCAGCCGTACAACCCCCCTTTTTTCTCTCTCCCTCTCGCTGAAAACATAATGCACCGCCAGCAATAGTTGGGTAGATTAGCCGGAGGAACCGGTTTTTTTGCGCTGAGATCATGGATCAGAGCTCCGCGGCTGCAGTGCGCACGGCGGCTGTGGGAATGCGGAAACGGGAGTGGAGGCCATCCAACTCGGATCAGTTCCCTGAAAGGACTCGGCGGCGACCCAAGATGAACCAAGAATCTGAACATGGTCCCCGAGACCGCAGGGAAAAATGTTAATCCATTATAATCTATCGTGCATGGAGAGGCTGGTGCGGACATGCAGGTGGAAATCCGCCGAGCGACGCTGCGGAGGAAACAGAACAATGCGTAAAAGTTTTGGTTTGGTTTGGCGCTCCGCTCGTCTCCTGCTGCTCAGACACCTGGCTCTGACTGGGAGGCGGATACTGTAAATAGACCCGTGTGTGTGTGTGTGTGTGTGTGTGTGTGTGTGTGTGTGTGTGTGAGAGAGAGAGAGAGAGAGAGTGTGTGTGAGAGAGAGAGAGTGAGTATGTGAGAGAGAGCTAGTGTATGTTTGAGTATGAGCAAGGAGTGTGTGTGTGTGTGTGTGTGTGTGTGTGTGTGTGTGTGTGCGTGTGTCCATATGCCTTTAGCTCTATTTGTTGTCACTCTCTCTCCCAAACTGATATCCCTAAAGGTCATGTTGGATAGGTAAATGCAGAAGCCTGTGTTTGCTAAACAGTGGTTTCCGCCAACCTCTGTTAGGCTCTATTCTATTCTATTCTATTCTATTCTATTCTATTCTATTCTGTCCCAAACTAGACACAGATGTCTTGAAAATGCCTCATCCTTTTTAAGACTGTACGTAAATCTTAACTTCAGCAGTTCTTTTGGCTTCATGAATGCTGCAGCAACTGTAGTTAGTTGACTGTTATCATTCTGTTACAATGATCAAAATTAATAAAACTAAATGATTGCAACACCAGTCTCAGTGTTAAATGTATCCAGAGCTGTATGGAGAACGCCCATCTCTTTGTTTGGGCTTTTATAGTTTATATACACTCGCTAAGGCAGTCTTTGTAAAATTCCCCTTTTATCCATTTTTCCTGCATCTATCCTGCATTAATACTGCAGACAGTTCTTTCTTCCAATTTATTGTAAAACAAAACTGTAGTAGTGTTTCTCTACCAAGTACTAGACCATTCCAAAAATATGAGATTCTTCCCAAACAATCTCTCTTGTAGACGGAGCGAAAGTGCAGCAGTGGTTCAGTAAAAAGTGTGTATGTGTGTATGAGCCTAATTATCATTACAATATGCTGGATGGAAAGATCTTTACAGTCTTGACTTGATAAAAGTTGACTAATAAAGACACAGTCCACTGATTTCAACATTTCCTGTCTCTTCTTTGATTGTTCACAAGCCCTTATTTGGGAGTTATAGTTACATTACATATCTATAGTCATGTATACACCCACCTCTTCAAAAAGGATGTGTGGTTTTCAACACGTCTGTGTGTAGTTTGGGTCAACACACACACTGTTCAACACAAGCTATGTTAACAACATGATGACACGACATACACTGAGATTCAACCTCTGCTGTGTTGTAAAGTAAATAAGATAAGATAAGAGCACTTTATTGATCCTCTTGGGGAATTGTTGAGCTATTGTTGAGCAACATAAATGTGTGTTGTTCCAAACTAAACACAGATGTGTTAAAAATGACATTTCCTTTTTAAGAAGTGGGTCTAACAGACTGATAATTACACTTCAATTCAATGAAGGCAGCCTGAGCTTGTTCTGTCTGATATTCACCTGTGGCTGTTTGGATTAAACTCCATTTGGACTGAAAGCAGGCAGCACCTAACACAGATATCCACTACATGACTAACATGTAGATTTTTCTGAACCAATTCAAAGCCCCAATGTGGGACTTTCTTTAGCAAGTTAATTTATGGGATACAAAGAAAGCTGATCTTGTTACTGATTGGCCCAGGAGTGCCTGCATCATTCAGGTGGGACGACTTGTTTATATGTGATACAAACGTGGTGCTATGGGTTTTGCTGCGCTCCAATTACAAAAAAAATACACAAGAAGGAAAGTAGAGCTCTTTAAAAGTACTCAAAAAAATCTGCTCCTGAAGTCTTTTCATACACAGAAACCACAGCAGGTCCCCACATGAACAGCAGATAAGCCTATTACCGTTTTCAGGTATCTGGATCACACTGAGAGATGAGAGTTCTCATTTGGGTCCAAAGCAGAAAAGGTTTAAAGCTCCGCCTTCGACTGACTTCAGCTAACGGTGGTGTAAATCTACATCAAAGCTTTTCACAGTAGCTCGAGCGCTAATCTTAATCTTTTGGCTGGAATGGCAGCTTTAAGTTCCTATGAGAGCCTCCAAATCCTGTACAAGCAGCCAGCTAGGTACCTTACAGCAGAGGCTGGAGGTCTGGGAGGAGACCCAGAGTTTTAATTGTACAAACAGTTCTCAGAGGCAGAAACAATCTGATTGGTTGAGTTAACCCTCAGGGGGCGGAGCCAAAGAACCACAGTTTTTCTGGCTAAGTAATGTTAAGGCCCTGACACACCAAACCGACATCAAAGAACCAGCGGCGACGAAGGCCGACTGTTGCGTCGCCTCACCTCGCCTGCGTCTGGTCCAAAAAGTTGCACTTGAACACACCGCAAAGACTACAGCCGACAGCCAACTAGCACGTACGTTCTGCGCCTGCGTGAGGGGAAATAACCATAATGTCTGATAAGAGGTTGCAAATGGCACTGGCGTTGTCAGCCCCTGGTCTTTTGGTTGTGGAAGAAGAAAGGAAGAGGCGGAGGCGAAAAATAAGGAGAAACCGCACTAAATGGGTGAAATCATGAATAACGTTACTCCAGCGACAGGCTCAAGGGGAACCTGTGTCGAGAGCTGGAGATAAATGAAACCTTCGATTTTAAAAATTTCGCTCGGCTCTTTCCTGTTCAGTTCCACATGTTGAAGGAATTTATCAGTCCAATCATCAAGAGGCAAAACACGAACTACCAATCAGAGTGATCTCTCTCACCGAGGGGCTCCGTCGGCCGACCGTCGGCCTGGTGTGTCAGGGCCATTAGACTGAAGCCCAGTGGAAAGGACAAGAGGTAAGAGAGGAGGAAGCTAATCTTATGAAGCCTAGCGCTCTGCTACTAACTGGAAAGATGCAATCTAGTCATACTAAGTTATCTAGGTTAGCTAGTTAGCTAGCTGATCTTCCAAGTTCAAACTAGCCAAACTAGCCTATAGCTAGTTAGCTAGCTGCTGATCTTCAACATCATGAATGCTCCAGTCAAAAATGAATGAAAAAAGAAGTCATTGTGTTCATATTTTTGGCCGGAGTTTCCTTCTTTGCCATTCAAGTTCAAATCTTGTTAACTGTGGTTCTTTGGCTCCGCCCACTGAGGTTTAACTCAACCAATCAGATTACTTCTGCCTCCAGAGCAGCTCTGCCTCTGGGAAATGTTTGTGTAACTAGAAAAAAGTAAAACTCCAATCTGTGTCCATTTTGTCCGATCAGAAACTTCTCTAAGTTTGAAGCCGATGACTAATTGTTTAGTCCGGTCCTCTCATCAAGGTGAGTGACGATCAATATCAACTAATTTGATCAGTGATCAATCAAATCAAGAAGGTGGTGGAGTATCTTCTCCTCCTCTTGATCAGTTCAGATTAGAGTAAGCTAGCTTTAGCTTTAGCTTCAGGTGACAGCGTGACGTAAACAAGACACGTTGCTCTGTTTGATAGATAGCACACCGTTTTATTAGTATATTTAGCTTTGTGACGTACAGCTTGGGAGAAAACAAAAACAAACAGAAGTAAATGGTCACAATTTTTAAATCCAGAAACATTTTAGCCTTAGCAGTGACATCACACGAAAAAAAGCTCAGTTTTTCGATCATTGGTTTGTTTGTCATGGACCAGAGTGATATGTTCTTCTCGTCAGGCGAAACAACCGCGCCCGTCCTGCTCCAAGTAGTCAACAAACAGAAAAAAAAATCTAGATTTCTTTTTTTAACTTTTAACTTTAAGTTGCTTCACATATATATTATCAACACTTTTCTAAAGAATCAAAATATTTAGCCACAGGTACTGGAAAAAAGGTATCCACTGTTATATATAATAATAAACACAATAAATATAAAAAGAATTATTTTTGATATAATTTATATGGTATCAAAGAGAGAGGGAAATGGGCCTTCAGTTAGACGTGTTTTACAAAAGTGATGTCCTTTTTTTCCTGAGGTTGATTTTCATCATCTGCAGTTTAAAGTTTTGCTAAATATACTAATAGACTAAAGAGACCCGACACTGGGTCTGGCAATGGCTTATCATTCACTGAGGAATCATTTCCACTGGATTGTGTTCACACCAGTAGAAGTTCATTGTGGCCCCGCTGGGATCTGTGTGCCGTGGAGTTAGCTGAGAGGTCAAAGGTCAGCCCCCAAAGCCAAACACACACACACACACACGACTCAACTCCCCCCCTCCCAAACAATCGGTTCCTTAAAGAGATGCCTTGATATTTTGAATTCCAGCCGGTTATTTTTTTTCACCGAGCACAAAAAAAAAGTTTCTCCACTTTCTCCTTCAGTTTCCTTAAAATGGCTTGTCAGCACCGATAACACACTTAACCGCTAACTAGCTTGCATCGTTAGCATTCCTCAGTGAAACCAAGGTACATCACTAGCATTTCAATGGCGAACGCTAACTGGACGCTAACGCTTTTCTAGGGAAACTGAACTGGAAAGTGACTGGTGAAGAAAAGTAACCAACTGAAATTCAAAATGTCAAGGTTTCCCTTTAGCGATAGGCTTAAGTGTAAAATGGTGATAATTGTATTTAGACGCAGTCCCATTTCCCTTCAATGTGTAAGGAAGAAGGAATCAGATGAACTCAAAACGGGGGGTGAGAAAAGAGAGAGAGAGGGGGTGAAAGGATAGAGAGAGAGAGAGAGATGAGAGGAAAGAAATGAACGAAACAGGAAAAAAAAAAAAAAAAAAAAAACGAAAAAAAAAAAAATCGCAAAAATCTGTACATGTAAACATCACACTTCCACTGAGTCAAAATCATGAGGAGAATACAGGTTTCACATTGGTATTACTGCAGGAACAAAGCCCCGGCGGAGAAAATCAAGACAATCAGAGTCTGGTACAAGTTAGGTGGAGACGGAAAAAGGGAAAGAAAGAGAAGAAGAAGAAGAACCAAAATCAAACATCGCTAAAATCAGATAACAGAGGAATCTAAAGCACCACCAAAAAAAAAAAAAGAACAAAAATAAAAACAGTAAAACAACGGCTCAGGAAGCCATTTTTGATTCTGACAGTAGTAGCTGTACACCGCGCCCTGATAGAAAAATAAAAAAGCTCAGTTACTTTTCTCCTTTTGTTTTTTTTTCATTTTTGTTTTTTTTAATGTGTGTGTGTGTGTGTGTGTGTGTATAGAGCTATACATCTGACCGAAGCAGACTGGTTAAAGAAGTGTGTGGTCGTTTGGCGGGGGCCGGACCGGCATCGCAGCTCATCTCCACCTGCCAGGGGACAAACGCTTACATTTGAGCTTTTGCGTCTGCAGAGCTTTTCCCCCCCAAAATAGAAGACGGAAGCAGTTTCTAATGCCTTCTGAATAGATTTTCCAGGTTATACAGCATCAGAATCACTTTAATGCGTCTCGGTGACACTGCAGAAATATGAAACACTTGCAGAGTTTCACAATCCGAGCCACGTCGGCATGCACTGTGAAACTCTATAAGATGTCGATTCGTCTCTTATTGTACTTTGTGTTGAAGTGATTCTGACGCTCGTATAATCTTCAACTATTAAAAAACAAATTGACAAACAGCATGGTTTTCGCAGAACTGGGCCAAGTCTTAGATGAGGATTATTTTCCATAATAGAGATCTCCAGTGAAAGAAATAATTTTAAACTGAATCTTACTCATGCACTTCTTTTTAAGATAACTGAAAAAATCCAATCAATCGATCAATAGGCCCATGAAGAACTAAGGTTAGAAAAATAACTCGATACTATCCACCTGGAAAACGGGCAAAATTTTGGATTTAAGTTAGTCTTAGACAAGCCGAGAGTTGAATTTAAAAAGTGAACTCTGGCTCTAGACCTGAACCATGCAGCGGTCAACAAGCTGCAGTTTTTCAGGTGGTTCATAACGGCGGATCCGGTTCAGTCAAAGCTTCTTTCGGCCGAACTTTCATTCGGCGCTGTAGTAAGGAACGTGACATTTGGCTGCTCTCCACACGTTAGATCTCACGTCTCTACTGTATGAAATCTGAAAAGGTCACGGAAGACGCTGTGACCTTTTGTCGAAGCTCTTCCTCGTCTCTCTAGCAGCAGATTCCACCGGGAAGGAATTTAAACCGCGCTGATCGATACAGGAACATCATGTTACGGCCATATGGGTCTCTGCGGTCTGAAAACACACTCTCATTTTCAGGAGGAAATAAGTAGTTTGAGACATTTCTTGTGTAATACATAAGGGACAAAACACACGGAGGAGTTATCGGACAGTAAAGGGCAACGCGTCGGCTTCGATCCTGTCTAACGTTGGATTTGACTTCCCCGCTCTACTTCTGTCAATTCTGACTCCTAAAAGCAGCAAAACACTCCTGGCAGGTCGCTGATGTTTTGCGTGCTGCCGGTCCGGTCCGGTCCGGGTCTGTTGTTGTTACAACTGAGTTGACATCCTTGTTTGGAATGTGCAGTATAGGCATACAGAGTAAGTTGTTGGAATATTGTACAAAATATCTTTTCAAAAAAGACCACTTTACTCGCACTACAAAATATATCTATAAAATAATAATATTAAGAAGAATCAGAACATTGATAATAATCATATAATAATACTAAAAAATAGAAATCAGATAGAAATGCGTTCGGCCGTTTGCCGGGCCGGTTGAGAAGTTAACAACAGGAGGAGTTTGGAGTAAGAACGCTCTGATTATGGCTAAAATACTCGTATTATTCTCCCAGCCTGTCCAACTGTATACAATAGCTGCACACAGACAGAAGGAATGGAAATCAAACAGTGAGCAAATTACACCTTTCCAAAGATTGTCATCTGCCTATTTTTTTCTTTTATACAGTTGTTGGTGTTTGTGACGCCGTTCTGCAGCGGTCTGGCTGTACGGTAAACCAACCGAAAACACTTGTAGAAAACCTTTAAAACGCCTTTCCTGGGGTTGACTGAGGCTGTCGCCATGCAGGAACCAATGAGATGCTCCCAAAAGTGCTAAGCCCCGCCCATCCGGAGAGCCAGATGGACTCGAGCGATCGTTCACAGCCGTGTAAAGGATTTGTGAATCCATGTGTATCATGAGCACACTCGATTATCACTTAAAATCCTCTGAATTCAGCGGATCAGATCAGCGTTTGCTGTATTTTTGCCAGAAATAAAACCTCTTTTGTTTTGTACTTTTGGGACGATCCTATTGGTTCCACTGTGCTAGGTAAGACTAATCATTCCCAGCAAAAGTCACTGGCTCCATTTCAGAAAGCAGTCTGTCCCAGTCTGTTGGTAGCTGACAGTACCAAGAATAAAACCCAGAGTTTTAAAGCAGAGGAGGAGGAGGAGGGAGGAGGAAGAGGGAGGAACTTGAGCAAGAGCCTCTTCACTTCTTAAACTTGTTGTTTTCTTGCCCCGGGAGCCGGGCTCTTTAAAACAAACTGCTGTCATGTGCAGAGCCAAATCAAACAGGTTCAAGACGCATTTTGGGTTCTGAGCTTCAGTTTAAGAAACGCTGACCAACAAAAATACAGTCATTCACTTCTGTAAGAGCTTCCTACAGTCACTCTGAACCGCCCCGTGTCCATATTACAAATGCTTCCCTTCTTTCTTTCCTTCTTTCTTTCTTCTTTCTGGTGTCGGGAGTGTGTTGTATTAAACGTTGCTGTTGCATAAAAATCTCACAACTCCAATTGTGGCATTATTCATTTCTTTTTCATCTGAAATTTGACGTCCTTTACGTGCCGAGTATTTTTCATTACCCCAGGGACACGTAAACCATTTCAGCCCATTGTATAATTTAGAAACTGTATGGCCGTCAGTCTGACAGTAAGACTGTTTCTCTCAGTTTCTTAAACACACGTTTTGGAGGTTTTCATTGCACAGCAGCGGAAAGGCTGTGGCAGCAGCAGCAGCAGCGATGCTCGACAAGTCAGTCACTTCTGAAGGAGGTAAAATAAACGAGTCGACTCCGGTCTGCCCAGTTCAGATTCAGTTCATCTGATTCAGGACGTTGGGATTGAAGTACTTCCTGGAATCAACTGAACTGAAACTGAATTTAAAAACCACACAGTCCTGGTTTGATCTGAGGGACCTGGGGTCTGGCACACACACACACACACACACACACACAAACAGAGAAAGCAGGTGAGAGAAAGATATGGTAGACAGCAAGATAAAATCTGATGCTGTCAGTTGTAAGGATCGACCGATGCAGGTTTTTAAAGGCCAACTATTTTTAGACTGAAGTTGCTGATCGCTGATACTTTTTTGCCAATGTTCAATATTTGATGTTTTTCATGTCAAAAGTATTCAGTGTTTCCCCCAGAATTGTGTCCTTGTCTGGGTGGAAAAGCCTCTGAAACAGCATTTAGACCATGATGGGACACTAAAACTCATAACCATTGAAACCCAGACTGATGAAACAACTTTAGGTTTACAAACTGTTTTTATGTAGCTGTGGTCAGGCACTAACCTTAACGGTGGACCACATGACCGGCTGATATACAATATGCAATAAAAGGCTGATATCGGCAAACCCATATAGCGGTCAACTCTAGTTGGAAGAGCAAACATCCAGCTGAGTGTGTGTGTGTGTGTGTGTGTGTGGACAGACTCCGGTCCCGCAGACAGACAGCCAGAGCCAGGAGTGGACCGACTAAACAGAAATTTCTTTCTTGCTTTCTGTGATCGATTGAGCATGCCTGGAAAAGCAGAACTGAACCGGGCAGACTGGACCAAAGGTTGGCAGTATTTGAGAGCACAGTGAGGATCGAGGAGGAGAACAGAGGGACGGGGTGTTGGTGTCATCCAGACCGTCTGACGTTCTCATGTTGCACTGAAAGCATCGCTCAGGAACAAGGACAATCTCTCCACCCAAAATTTAACTGAAATGTTAACAAGTACGCACAAAAAAATCAGGGGGCAATTTGAAGAAGATGGGAATTGATTGCACTCCAATGGGCATCACAAAATAAGCATTGCAATTTGAAATCATGGGATTTTCCTTTATCTTTGTTCTTCCTTTAACTTTTAGGAAAATAGAGCAGCATGCTGATCAAGTTAGTGAAATTTGGTGGAATTGTCCTTCATCAATTCCGTTTAACTATTATTTTAGCGAAGTAAATAAACACCAGTATCCCCCTTAAATATGAACAAATCAAACTAATGGCGTTAAAGAACGAGGTGGAAATTCTCATTCTCATCGTATCCCGACGTCTGACATCACAGTCCCCTCCTTCTCTCCTCCTCCTAGCTGAGGATGAGGAACCTCGAATTGGGTCATTTTTGCATATTTCTCTTGAGTTTGTGTCGTTCACTGATCAGAACACTTTGAACAGAGCTTCTCGCTTCCAGAAAAAGAGCAAAATAAAGAAAAAATCCTTCACAATTCTACATCTAATCAGTAATGTTCCATAAATTAAATCATTTACATTTACTTTTTTCAACATTTTTAAACAAATTTGAGCGGGATGTGGTGGTTTTGGACATTGCACATGTGTGTAAATCGATGCAGGTTGGATGGAGGTTTTGCGTTTGTGGGTACGAGGTGTGTGTCGATGTCTGCGTGTAGAGTGTGTATGTGATCTCCACTCCTCCTGAATGAAAGGCGTTCATACACACTCTGCTCTGCGGCCCGACAGCGCCGGTCATCCAGTGTGTATGACAGAGATTTTACCGTCCGACCGTCGCTGTCGGTGCAGAAACACACTGATCACCGACACAAACCGCCCAAAGACCGAGGAATGCTGTGATTATCAACTGCATTGCAAAAAAACCCCCACACCTCTCCCTCCGCTCTGTTCTCGGGACACGCGCCTCGCCTCAGCAGTGCAAGTTGGGGGGGGGGGGTCCCTCTTGGGAAAAACATACATACACACACAGACGCCCCCCTCCCTCCCCGAAACACACATGACTGTTGCTTCGCTGAGTGTGCAAAAAGGGAGCAAATTACAGTGACAAGACAGCTGAGCTGAGTAGAAACCACAGTAAGAACACAGTAGAGCGACAGTCCATCGCCTCCGGAGGAAAAGAAGTCGTCTTTTCAAAACATTTTTCCAGCCCCTCCCAGACTCTGACTGCAGGTGCACAGAGAGATGCACCAGAGCCGTGAATCTGAAAGAGCTGTGCTGCCTCAAAGGGATCAAGACGCTCTCTGACACAAGGTTTAACAAACTAATACCAACTGAATCGCTGGAGGATTTACTGTCACAACTCTTACAGAGAGAGGCTCTGGCTCGACTCTGAGCAGGACAGCAGGTCCACCAGAAGCTCAGAGGCTGTCGGGGGAAACTTACATCCAGTAAAGATGCTTTTCAAACTCGCACTAGCCAAGAAACAAAATGAAAACAACTTCTCTTGGTGTAATATAAACACGGCTGAAAGCAAACGCCAGCAAATTTAAGAATAGTGATTTGCTTTCACTTTAAAGTAACCTCCTGCAGGGATTTGGATCGCTTTGCAGGGAGCGCGAAATGGCCCAACTTAAAGCAACCAGGTAATCCATATCATACACTGCAGAATTGTGTTTCACCCCCAAAAAAGTGAGTACTTGTTGCCCCGTTCTGGAGCGCCGTGGTGAGGCTGCAGGACATCGCAAATACTCCCTCCCTACGCCCTCCAGAGGATGCAAACATTAAGAAAGAAACAAGGAAAGGAAGAAAGAAAGAGTCACCGTAAGAAAGAAAGAAAACAAAAAAAACAAAGAAGGAACACAGCCCTATGAAGCAAGAACAAAGAGATCAACCAACCGGACTGAGAGGAAGAGACAGATATCTGGAATGGACGATGGTTACGTGTGTTTGCTAAAAGAGTTAGATTGTTATTGTTAAAGTTCAAAGGTCTCTTGTTAAGAAGTCCGTCTCTGTGTTGTTTTTGCTTCGTTACTGTCGAGTTACGGCTGAGGTTGCGCTCGGTCGCTCGGTCGGCGGGGTTTTCACAGGGCTTTGTGGCTGGCTGACGCCCGGCGTTGTTGAGGTTTCAGGTCTATGGCAGAAGGTCCGGTTTTTTTTGTATAGCAGCAGCAACATGAAAGTTCATCATTATAATCGTAGTAGTAATAATAATAATAAGAATAACAATAGTAATGGCCATCTCAAAGAGTCTAACAGACAAAAACACAGTAAGACAGAGCAAGTCCCCCCCCCCCCCCCCCCCCCCCTTCCTCTGAAAACCTGGACTGGACAGGGAGGAGAGGAGGAAGAGGAGGAGGTTTAGGTCCACAAAAAAGAGGTGTAGGTCCAGTGGAGAGAGGAGGAGGAGGAGGAGGAGGAGGAGAGAGGGAATGGAGGGAGGGGGGAGAGAGAGAGAGGATTGTAGAGGACCCCATCCCAGAGAGAGAGAGAGAGAGAGAGAGAGAGAGAGAGAGAGAGAGAGAGAGAGAGGGAGGGGTGTTAAACAGAATGATGCTGAGGTTTTGTTGGCATTACAACTACACTTGTAAAAATTATAAGCGGGAGGTAAAATTGCCACCAGTTATCAACATTAACCCCCCCCCCCCCTTTAACAAATGCCCCCCCTCCCCCCTCATGCCCCCTCCCCTTTAAGGAGAAAGGAGAAAAGTCACCTCCCGCAGAAAGTCACTTCTGTCAGCCCCCCAGTCCTTCAACAACTGATTTCTCCTCAAGTCTTCAAGATGAACTGATTATATACAGCAGCACACAAACGAACCCGCACAAACGAAAAACAATAGTTTAAAGATTTCAGTGTTTGAAAACTCTCAAGTTTTACAACATCAGTCCTTGAAATGCTTTATCATTTTTGACATTACAGGTCTTTGCGCAGTGTTTTTCTTTTTCTTTTTTTTGTTTCAATAAAAACCTTGAAGACATCAGGTGGTACTAGAAGTAAACTGGCTTCTGGTGGGAATGTCACCATTCACTTGGAGAGTGTGTGCATGTGTGTGTGTGTGTGTGTATGTATATTTGAGTGTGTTTGTGTGTGTGTGTGCGTTTGAGGAACTGAAAATGGAATTGGCAGATCTGATCTGAGGTATTTCCTGGTGGTCAACATGGCGTCTTGGATGCATAAGTAGCAAGTTGCTCCCTGGGTAAAAGGAGGGGGGGGTGGGGGTGGGGGGAGGGGGGAGGGGGGGGTTCAGGGTGAGGTTTCGGGTGAGTCGTTCAGGTGAGGGAAAAGTGCTATAGGACACAGAGAGCTTATATACAAGCGAGCACAAAAAAAGTTATCTCTCCTCTTTTTTTTTTTTTTTAACCAAAACAACTCCATTTTCTCTTTTCTTTTCCAGTTTTCATCCTTAAGCCCCTCCCAGCTCAAAGTGGGACCAAGTGTCTTTTCCGTAGTTAGTGCTATCTTTTAAGATAAGTCAAACCGCTTTTCTTTTCAGTCACTTGGGAAGAGTAAAACAAAAACAAAAACGCTCACTGAACTCCCAAAAGAGAACAAATTAAATCTTCGATCAAAAGCACTCGTCATTTAACAAACAGCTTTAGTAGTACTAATTCAGGGAGTCATTACATTTTTTTTTTTTAATTGTTATGATAATAGGACGGCATTGGCCGGGGCACCCGTCAATCAAAACTCCCAGAGTTGGAGTTCCTGGGGGAAACTCAAAAATGTCCATTTCACTCTTCCACCCACAAGGGGGCGAAGTCTGTATTTTTTTTTTTTTCTTCTGAAACCACAGCAGCAGCAGATTCAACACCCTGCAGGCTTCTTCACTCCTCCTCTCCGCCTCCTTTTATCCCCACTAAGTCCTTGTTTCCTCCTCTCCTCCTCCCTCCTCCTCTCCTCCACACTCCTTGGCTCAGAGTGTAGCGCTGATTGTGAGGTGCTTCCAGAGCGGAGAGAGGAAGAGAAGAAGAGAATAAATGCCTCTTCAGAGTCCGAGTGCTCTTTCTTCTTTTTCCAATTCTCTCTCAAAATGTTTTCCTCCTCCTCCTATGGCGAAAATGATGGGTTGAGGTTGTGGGGGATTTTTGGGGGATTGTTGTTGTTTTTTTTTTGGGGGGGGGGGGTTTGATTGGTCGCCCTCGCTCTCTCCCAGTTTCCCACTTCCTCTCCGCGATGAGAAAAAGATAAGGAAAGACAAAAGTGACGGTTTCCAAAGAAAGAGCGGACGAGGAGAGCGACAAACGGACAAATCCCAGTTTAAGGAGGGGAGCAGAAACGGAGGGCGTCGTATTCAACGTCAGTAAGGAGAGACAGGAGGGAGAGACGGGGGGATGCGGACACAAAACAAACACAGGGGAAGTGTATATGTGTGTGTGTGTGTGTGTGTGTGTGTGTGTGTGTGTGAGAGTGTGTGTGTGTTCCCCCCCCCACACACATTTCCCCCCCCCAAATCAGTTCTGCTGCAGGATGAGGTTTTCCAACTCGTCCGCCGAGCGAAGCAGGAAGGCGGCCGACTCCCGGTAGCCGGCGATCAGCTGGCGCACGGCCGTGATCTCCGGTTGGCTGAGCTGGGTCGACGCCCCGCCCCCTCCGCCGCCGCCGCTGCCCCGCCCACCCAGGTTGTTGTTGGCGGAGGCGGAGGAGGAGGAGGAGTTATTGTTGTTGGTGGAGGCAAGAGATTTCATGCTGAGGTCTGTGGGGCCTGGCGATGGATGGAGGGATGACGGATGGATGGATGGATGGATGGAAGGATGAATGGAAGACGAAGGGAGAAAGAGGGAAAGAGGGATAGATGGAGAAAGGGAGGGAAGGAGGGATGAAGAAGAGGATGGATAGAGCGAAGTAGGGAGAGGAGATGAATGCATGGAGGGGAGGGAGGATACAGAAAGTGAAAGGATGGATGGAGAGATGGAGGGAAAAGAGAAGGAAAAGGGAAAAGGGGAGTAGGAAGGTAGGGAGAAGGAGGTATAGATGGAAAAAGTGAGGGAGAGAAGGACAGAAAGGTCAGTCGGTTCAAAATGACAGAATACAGACTCACACTCTATGTTTTAACATGTTCTCACCTAAAGCCTGTCCAGCCACTTCACACTCTCTCTCCTTTCACTCTCTCTCTCTTCCTGTTGCTCATTCTCCATCTCCTCCTCTTTCATCCCCCAATTACCCGCTCACACTGTTTCTCATCTCCTTCTCTCCTTTCTCTCATTTCCTTCCGCCCTTCCCTCCTAACCACCTGCTTCCTCTCTTTTATTCCCCGCTCACTACTTGTTTCCTCTCTCTCTCTCCCATAAAAACCTTTTCTCCCTATCTGTCTGCCGCCATTCTCCCGCTCTCCTCACCGTTGCTCTGAGAGGCAGCACCGGGCGTCAGGGAAACGGGGTGTTGCATGGCAGCGCCCAGGCCCGCGTATCCACGGTAACCGTAGCTGAGGCCGGCTCCGTTGATGTAGAGCTGGGCGTCCTGGGAGGAGAAGGCGGAGGCGGCCAGGGAGTAGGCAGAGTGGGCCAGGGACGCCGGCTCCCTCAGCCCCCCCCCACCGCTGGAGGGCTTGTCCAGGGAGATCTGATCATCCTGAGGGGGGGGGGGGGGGCAAGAAGTGACCCATTTCATTACATTTCAAAATGCAATGCTGAACTGAGAATGCATGCTAAATTCCAATTCAATTCCTGGAGTTGGAATTGAATTGGAATGACAGGAAACAGAATTGAATTCCATTAACTGTGATCTTTTCCAACATTTTTTTTTCCAAATGGATATGTATATAGCATGTTGGAGTGAAAGCCTTCATATGATCATAGATAGAGAAAGCAATAGATGACGTGAGAGGGAGGGAGAGAGAGAGCGAGAGAGAGAAAATTGCCTGACAACATCGAGGGAAAATGTAATACAGGGTAATGGTGGGGTGGAGAGAGACGGATGTGTGATAGACAGAGGTGTGAGAGAGCGAGAGAATAAATGGGATATGAAAATATAGAGAAAATGTCACAGTAGAGAGTACTGCAAGATGACAGACAGACAGAGAAAGGAGGGGGAGGCAGGAAGCAGACAGGAGCTTCAGTTCTACAAATATTTCTCAGAGGCAGAGCTGCTCTGGAGGCAGAAACAATCTGATTGGTTGAGTTAAACCTCAGTGAGCGGAGCCAAAGAACCAGTTTTTCAGAGCTAGCTTAAGTTAGTTAAGTGCCAAGCTTGAATGGCAAAGAAGGAACTCTGGTCAAAATATCAATACAAAATATAAATGGCAATGATTTATTTTCATTCATTAATGACCATGACATTCATGATGTTGAAGGTCAGCAGCTAGCTAACTAGCTTACCTAGATAGCTATAGGCTAGTATGGCTAGTTTGAACTTGAAGGTCAGCTAGCTAACTAGCTAACCTAGATAACTTAGTATGGATAGATTGTATTTTTTCAGTTAGTAGCAGAGAGCTAGGCTTCATAATATTAGCTTCCCCCTCTTACCAGTCTAACGTTACTTAGCCAGAAAATCTGTGGTTCTTTGGCTCCGCCCACTGAAGTTTAACTCAACCAATCAGATTATTTCTGCCTCCAGAGCAGCTCCGCCTGGATGCAGAAATGTTTGTAGAACTAAAACTCCAATCTGCAGGTAGGCAGCAGAGAGAGTGTGTTCAGTCCCATATTCCTGCTTTCTCTCTGATGTGCAGACGGTCGACGCTCAGCAGCTTTGATTCAATAACTGAATCTGCCAAGAACCATCTGACCAGCAACTTGCCCACACAGAGGGAGAGAGAGAGAGAGCAGCCTGGAAACCTTTTATTTACATATGAATCACTCTCACACACACGTTACTCTTACATATGAACTGCACACACACTTACGTGATAGGCTTCGAGGCGCATCCTCTTGGCGGCCTTGCGTGATTCGCTCTCGCAGGCGGCAGCCAGGATGTTCTCAGCCATGGCTGAGGTGAGGTGAGGCGGAGTGGGACGAGTCTGCAGAGGACAGGAACACAGACAGGATTCAATTCTGGCTCTACAGAGCTGGCGAGGGGGAGTGGGACAAGTCCCGTTACATTATAGGACTTATAGTATGTTGATTGATAGGTAGAGAGAAGTGATGGGACAGATATACCATCACACCAATATCCTCAGCTGATAATTGTCTAATATTGACAAATATCCACAGCTTGTGCGTGTAGAATAAGATAAATCTGTAAAGAAAATAATTGTGATGCTGGCTCACACAGAGAGAAAGATGTTTGTTCTTCGAGTGGAATTAAAAATAAATAGCTATCAACTCATAATCAGCTAAAAGGTTCAATGTATAGATTATAATTCCAGTTAAGATTTATTTGGTTGGTATGCCAAGTCTTGAGGTAAGGGAGTAAATTAAGGGTTCTTCTTTTTTCTTTAGTTTTTTTTTTCTTAATTGATGCCAAGTTTTCAGGCAGTATATGCTTTGGTAACAGCTGTATAAATCCATAGTACCTTTAACGACATCCTTTACTGTGATTATGGAGACTTTAGGTGATGCCCATCATATTCTGGATGCTCACTGTATCTCCTGCTTCACTGCAACGCCTTCTCTGATCCTGTTGCTATACTGAACACGACCGTGGCCTCACAGTGTAAAGTCCAGCTGCACCACAGGGGGGCAGCAGAGACATTCACATGACTGCTTCAGCATAATATTCAGCGAGAGGCAGATTCCACACAGCATCATGATGTAAAGCTCTAACAGAGCTACAGCGGTCGACATGGCTGAAGTTCCCATCATACACCTCTCCTGCATTAGTGCTACAGTCACAGTCGTGGTAACACTAACCCACCCTGCCTCTGTCCTGTGTTAGTACAGTTTACCATACTACTACTGTGGTAGAAGTCCGGTAGCAGCTGATAATGTAGTAAAATATCCCTCTAAATGGGCTGAAAATGAAACAAAACCTGTTAATGTAAGATATTAGATCAGATTATTACATTAACTGGCAATTATTACTTCATTTTTATTTTTCCATTATATTATAAATCAGTATTATTACATCATCAGTTAGAAATATCGTCGCTGTCGGGTGAAAACCTGCATCTGCAGAATGGCAACTTTTCAAGAACTAAGAAAAGTTTTAGACAAGTTGAGCTAAGAGAAGTTTTTAGCTTGATGACGATACAGTTTTAACAATATCCAACAGGATCTGAAAGGGTTTCATAAACTCAAGACGTTGAATTTTCTCAACCCACAGAGGAGCATGTCATCCATCAGAGAGAAAATCACAAGCACAAGTTACAAGGTTGTCACGTGGCAACAACGATATGTTACATCCCTTATGTAAAATAACTAATTAACACCAGTTAATGTAATAATGTGATGATATTACAATATCCAGCAATTTATTACATTATCACGTTTCATTTAATTTTAATTACATTTTAACAACGTATTACTGAGTCACTGTAACTTACAACTTGAGTCACAAATTTGATGATTTTGAACTTTATGCTTTGTATGCTCATCTGTATTACTTAGCATATCCTGCTGGTTACATGAGATGTTGTGTATCAGTACTTGGAAGCTGGAAAATGTTAGTTAGTTAGTTCTGTGGGCGTCTGTTCGGAAAAGTCAGTGCGGCAAATAAATATAATAATAATGTCCTGTAATCTTTATTAGTTCTTATATTGAGGGATTCAGCACCGAGTCACGTCGCTAAACTTAAATTGAGTAGAGTGTGTTGTTTCTATAGTTACAACCCATTTAGAGGGACATTTTATTACATTTTTACAACTTATTACCTGCAGTTATTATATTATCAGCTGCTACACTTCCCCATCCTGCATATACAGCACTACAGTGTCCATGGCATTTCAAGTAGAACTGAATAGACAAAGTGTAACACAAGAATTTCTCTGCCAGACCATTTTTTGTGACTCCTGAAAGCTCAAAATTCAACAAAAAAAAAGAGAGAGACTTTTGAACAATCCCTCTGGGGGTTTGAACTACAGTGCAGCACTACTGCAGAGAGCACAGAGCAGAGAAAAGGAAGACTTTAATAAGAACGACATCTGTACGGTCGTGACACAGCGGCACGTCAAAGCTGTGAGAAAGGTTAGTGTTTCCTTCAGCAGGGAGAGAGAGAGAGAGAGAGAGGGAGAGAGAGAAAGAAAGAGAGAGAGAGAGAGGGAGAGAGAGAGGCTTCAGAGGCCTTTGAGCTCCGCTGCTGCTCCGTCATTTAGTCTGTGTTCAAGTAGACTGCCCTAACACTGCTCTCTCTCTCTCTCTCACACACACACACACACACACACTATACTAAAACCTCAGCTAAACTCGTGCAGGTCTAAGATTGAAAAGCTGAGAAAGACTGTAGGTGGAGGAAGGTAGGTGAAAAGAAAGATTATTAAATGATTTTCAGCTTATAGGATACAGATTTACGGGTAGTTTTACATAAATATATCACACAATTTGGGCTAATTGATTGGCTGCTGATAAGAGACTAATAAGCAGTGATGTAAAACCCACCTAAATTCAGTTTACCCACCTCTTTGAGCAAATTTGTAGCATAAATAAAAATAACTAGCAATAACAGCAAATGTTTTTCTGAAAGTATAATAGATTCTTGTGTAGACCCAACTTTTTATTTACCACTACTGTACATCACTGCTAATAAACCCCCTGCGATGAAATAAGTAAGTAAGACTTTATTTATACGGCACCTTTTGAAACTAAGAGTTACAAAGTGCTTCACAAAAAGAGCCACAGCAATTTAAGCATAATAGGATAATCACAATGTAAAAGAGCGACAGCAATTTGTTAAAAGAAGATAAAAACAATAAAATCAAATGTAAGAACGTGGGTTTTAAGACACTGTTTAAAACCTGGGTTTGCAGCTCTAACAGTAGCGGGAAGATTATTCCAGAATACTATGATGATTGATGGATTTTACTTCATTCTTATGGATTAGGGTCAACATCATGCTGCAGTTTGTATTTAACAGATTCACAAACAATCAAGCATCGTAAAAAGAAACTATGCTGCCGTTGTGACCAGGCTTTACAGAAAAACTCAGATTTTCCTGAAGCACATCTCAAGTCTTTCAAAATCATCTCAGCAAAGGAAATTGCAGAAATAGAAGTCATTTTGCTCTAAAAAACCCTAACCCTGCTCTCATACCTACTTATATGTATGCACACACACCACACACACGCACACACACACACACACACACACACAAGTTCTGGCCACACATCTTGAAACCGTGATGTGTTTGTTCTCTCTTGTTTTCTATCTGCATTTATGTCCTTTGTTTCTCTCTGAAGCGCCCTGTGAGAAATTTGCTTAAAGTTCCCAAGAGTGTGTTTTTTTACTGTGATGCATCAAACTACCATAATCACAGTAGAGAACACTCTTAAGGGTATTACAGCTTTTATACTTCACTTACCGATGCATGTGTACTGACTGGAAAGTTCTGTGCAAAGTGGTGCACATGCATAAGAATAAAAACAAGGAGAAAACAAGAAAGACTGTCAACTCGCTCTCTGCTTCCACAAGCTGACAGAACAACAAATAAAGCATGGCTAGCTAGCTGTGCATGATGGGAATTATCAGCACTGTTTGAACACATCATTGATCAGTTAGATTGCTTGGGTCAGCATAAACGCATAAAGTTTTTATGCACTTGAGTGTATGCACTTTCCCATTCTGTTATGGGATACTGAAGGAGGTTTTTTGTTTTTGTTTTATGCTTCCTGCGATTGATGTCTTGTCTTTTTTGTGTATTATGTTCTGTGATGCACTCCAACTCTTAATGTGACAATAAAGTACTGAACTACTCCTACTCCTATACAAAGTCAATGAAATGAATGTGGATGACGGAGGGCTATAAGGAGGAACAGGACAATGGAAAAAATACTGTTTGATCCTGACTGTTCAAGTTCAAGCTCTATTCGTCATATGCACAGGTACAAGTACACAGTACAATGAAATTCTTTGTTGCTGTGCTCCAGCTCAAAGTAAAAGTATAAATAGTATATACATAGGTAAGGTAGGAAAAGCACAATAATAATAAAATGATCTAAGATGTTTAAAATGATCTAAAATGTAAAAAAAAGGGTGATTTTAAAGAGCAAGAATATGATAGATTAAAGTGCCGTGTAGTGCAATGGAATATCATTTATGCTCAGTTATACAGCCAAGACATCTGATTGGTCAAAAATGTGTTCCAACTGTGCTGATGAAATTCCCACATTAAGAATGGAATTGGTTGCTATGCCAAAGTCTGGAGGTAACCAGGTAACCAGAGAGCTAGTTATCGATCTTTCTTCCTTTTTTCTGTGACTCTGATTTATGTACGCTACTTTGAAGAAAGCTTTTCAGACAGCGCACGTGTGTTAGTAACGGCTGTGTAACAGCAACAATACTCCATAAGGCTGCAACAAGAATCTGTACCTTATGAACTGTAGCACCATCATTCCCATAATCACAGTGAAGACAGAAAGCCCTTTCAGGTTTTACTGCTACAGTGTCTGTACTGAGGATGGAGAACAACATGGCTGTCAAGCCTAAAAGCCTCTGAGTGCGAGTACCAGATGATTTCTGTCAAAGGTCTCAACTTACGATGACGAGTCTTTTAAGCGGCTCGACACTCAGACTGAATTGAGCCAATTTCTCCATGCTGTCCCTAATGCTGCGTTCACATCACACCAAAGTGGGAGAACAGGACGACGCCTCGTTGCTACAACTTGGATGTTGTTTAACTTGTTGGAACGCCCACATCCAAAATCCTTTTTATTTATGAACTTAAAACCAACTGTAAACAAACTGCAGTAGATATCTCTTGCTTTTTGGCCACTACAGTTGATTGTGTTGGTGTGAATCAAAGATAATTTAGATTTTTATTCCCTTGGACTGCCAACATGAGTGGATTAGCTACCATGTTTGCCAGCTGTGTTGACACACTTCATGATGCCAAGCATGAGATATGTGAGCATACAAATACACAAAAACATCCCCACATATCCTAGTTGTAATTATCACTAGGAGTCCGATGTGAAAGCTTTTTCCCACTCGGCAGCATTCCCAGTATTTAAGGTAAATCCAACACGATGTGAACGATGTCTCACTGCTTATAGCAGCATCGCTCTAGATGTAGACAGAGAGTGTGTTTACATGCACACCAACACGCCACTGTTGTCTGGGATAATAAAACATCCCCAGCTTGAATGAGTGTGTGTAGACGTCCAATAACTTGGATAAACTCTAATCCCACTTATGAGAAACATAAACAAGATATCTGGGAAACAGTGATACCAGGAGTCTTAGTCCTGTTTATGTTGGATTCTGTCTGTTTAAGCTCAGTTTCAGTTTGTTATTGAGATCTGAAGATACAAATCAACAGATTGTCAGTAAAACTACTAGGAATATGAATTATAACCACAATCATAAGTTATTATAGTTACAATACAACTAGTGCTGCTGCTGCTACTGGTATTAATACTACCACTAGTGCTACTATTACTACTGCTATTAATACTACTACTGCTATTACTACTGCTACTGCTATTAATACTACTACTACTACTACTACTGCTACAGCTATTACTACCACTACTGCTACAACTAGTATTGCTACTACTACTGCTACTACTACTACTACTACTGCTTCAACTACTACTACTACTACTACTACTGCTACTACTACTACTATTATTACTGCGTCAACTACTACTCCTAGTAACAATAACATCCAGCAGGTACCTCCATGCCGTTCTTCTTCATGCGTCGGCAGGATTTGAGGTAGGTGCGGATGCGCTTGCGGGCGCGCTCCTGGAACTCTGGGAACTGTCTGCTGCAGGACTCGATGATGGCCTGGATCTTCTCCTTCGGCTGCTTGGAGATCGGCACCATCCGATCCAGGTTCTCATCCACAAACAGACGCACAAACATCTGGAGGGAAACCATACAGCTGGTCAGTGTGTGTGTGTGTGTGTGTGTGTGTGTGTGTGCGTGCACTTGGAGATGGGTGCAATCTGGTCTCATCCACAGACACACACACCTCTGAAGGAAAGGACAAGACCATAGTGTGTGTGTCTAAAGTACATTTTTTGCTTCAATTGCGTCAATTTTATTAGGTCTTATTGTTTTATTTGCTTGTTTTATTTCAATATCTTGTATTTGTTTTTATGTTTTATTTTCTTTTATTCTATATAAAGTGCTTTGTGCATTTGTTTTGAAAGTACAAATAAAGTTTATTATTATTGTTATCATTACTATTTTATATGTATATACGTGTGTGTGTGTGTGTGTGTGTGTGTGTGTTTCCATATGTCTGTTGAGGGTTTTTGGTCTCTTGGGATTGTCTCCTCTTTTGTCAGTGTGCATGTATGTATGTATGTGTGTGTGGACCCACATGTATGTTAAAGACCTTGACTCTCTGGGTTGCCTTCTAATGTGTGTGTGTGTGTGTGTGTGTGTGTGTGTGTGTGTGAGTGTGGTGTCTCAGCAAAAAGGTATGTCCTAGTAAGAGATGATAAGAGATGCGCATATTGATGAGAAACTTGAATAAGATTCTATTCACTGAATGTCATGGAGTCTCCGTGACTAAATGATATATTAACAGAGCTTTTATTTTCTTAAGTGTAAGACAGGAAGGGCCGACAGGAAGTCAGACGAGGGGAGACACAGGATTTGGTCCAGAGTGGAAGGTCTTCACCAACACACCGTCTCTGGCCGCGTCGACACACTTACGTTGAAGGCCTTTAGTCTCTCGGGGTCGACGCCCTCCGTGTCGTTGATCTTGTCGCTGTCGTCGTGGTCGTCATGGTCGTCGTCGTCGTCGTCGGGGCCGACCTGGTTGCCCTGGCGACCCGTGGTCAGGTCCTCAGCACACAACTCCATCTTCACGCTGTCGTAGCTGCCACCCGAACTGTACTGGGGGGACTACATACACACACACACACACACACACACACACACACGTGCACAAACAAACATGTTAGTATTACTATAATTGCAAGGACCTTCACTGACTACATTAATTCTGTTACACCTAACCTTAAAATAGCCCATTAAAGAAGTGGTAGATTTTACTCTTTCTATCCTTGTGAGGATATTTGGTCCTCAATAGTGTAGAAATACAAGAACACACACACACACACACACACACACAGGCAGACATATAAATGAACAGAAAATGGGGAAACACACAGGCACATAAAGACACACAAATGGGTGAATGCACAGATACACACACAGAGATGGACATGTTACAAGGACATATACACAGACAAAAGGACAGAACAAAACACACACACACAGCAAAAGAAAGAGGAAACGAGAGAAATGACTGTTAGGGAGTGAAAGAGGAGAGGGAATGGAGAGAGAGAACAGGCGGAGACAAAGCGAACGTATGGAGAGCCAAAAGATTGACAAAAGGCCTGGCAAGGCTGGAAGCACAATGGAGCATCACACACAAAACCCTGGCAGACTGTGTGTGTGTGTGTGTGTGTGTGTGTGTGTGTGTGTGTGAGGTGTGTGTGAGAGAGAGAGAGAGA
>NC_136010.1:4450653-4493153 GCF_048128805.1 Centroberyx gerrardi
CACACACACACACACACCATCGTCCTCATCCTCCCTCTTCTTCTACTCTTCCTTAACCTCATCATCATCATCACAGCATCACAGGAGCAACACTTTCTCCATCTACCACCGCCATCCTCTTCCTCCTCTCCTCCTCCATCATCACAACAGTATTAGAGGGACATATTTCCCACTAAACCCTCCCTTCCTCCTCCATCATCATCATCACCTTCACCATCATCATCATCATCATCATCATCATCATCACCATCATCACCATCACCTTCACCATCATCATCGCCACTATGCTCAAACACTCACCCTCACTGTCTCTTTTTCTCAATTTCTCTTACAATAAACAACTTTTCTCCTTGAGACAGGAAGTGTGTTGTTAGTCCCGCCCTCCTCCTCTCCCTCCATTTGTCAAGCTCCCACCCCGATACTTGCCACTCATGCTGATGAGCTTGAAACGGCATCTAGCCTTGAAACCGGCATCCATAAAGCCCCTAGAGGAGTTGAAGAAGCAGACGGCGAATGCAGACAATCTGCAAAAAAAAGTCTTTGACCTGGTCTTTCTTACTGTTTTCCTCCATTGTTGCTGTTGCTCTAAGCCTCACCGCTGGCCACGCCAATAAGACCCGCCCACAGGAAATGTTACACGCCCCAAAACATCCCCAACATCACTGAGAAGCCAACTGCAGGCAAACGGGGGGGGGGGGGGTACGAACACACAGGCTCAGATAGACACAGACTGATAATGTATAATATATTCTATTTATCTATTTACTTATTTACTGTTATGTTAATATCAAAAAAGTTGCATATTGCAGCTTTAAATGGACTCTACTGCCATTAAACACAATAGAACTTCTTGCCAAAGCAACTTCACCAACCCTCATTTTAATTCAAATGGGCTTTATTGGCATTAAATACTTAAGTACCTATTACCAAAGGAACAACCCCCCCCCCAACTCTCTCTCTCTCTCTCTCTCTCTCTCTCTCTCTCTGTGTCAGTGTCTCTCTATCAAACAGACAGCCTGCTAAATAAGTGATCATGGAATGAATGGGTTTGTGCCAAGCTGGCTGGCAGGCGAGATGGATGGTCTGCCTGGCTGGTGGGTAGATAGGTTGCATCGTTTGAATAGACTGCTGGTAGCACAGCCTCACACACACACACACACACACACACACACACACACACACACACACAGGGGAAGGTAGACACACATGTAAATAGCAAGGAGACACAAGTAAACAGATATCCACACACACACACACACACAAACACATGACATGGAAGTACTGAAGGGTCACTTACTGCGGAGTGAGGCACACACACACACACACACACA
This sequence comes from Centroberyx gerrardi, assembly GCF_048128805.1. Taxonomy (NCBI): domain Eukaryota; kingdom Metazoa; phylum Chordata; class Actinopteri; order Beryciformes; family Berycidae; genus Centroberyx; species Centroberyx gerrardi. The sequence goes on from NC_136010.1 coordinate 4,451,985, forward strand.
CACACACACACACACACACACACTCAGCCTGCATGTAAAAGCATAACCCTGGGAGTAGGACCGACTGAGAGGAACTCACGTGCCTCAGAGGCTGTGTGTGTGTGTGTGTGTGTGTGTAGTGAGGGCAGTATTGGGGTCAGCTTTCCTGCACTTCCAAAGCCTCCACAGAGAGAGAGAGAGAGAGAGAGAGGAGAGGATGGAGAAAAGATAATTTTTTTCAGATTTTAAACATCAACCCATCATTGATATTCATGCAGTTTCCACTTCCGCCACCATTTACCTTTTACTGTTTAATTGCGACTGCTGCTTTTAAACGCACAACAATTATCGTGCCAGACTGAAACGTACAGAGAGAGAGTGCAGCGAGAGAGATGGAGAGACAGATGGAGACAGAGAGAGGTGAACGGAGAGATTTCAGCTGATTCGAGAAAGAGCAAGACAGAAAACGAGAGAGAGAGAGAGAGAGAGATCAGATGAATGAGCTGAGAGAGAGAGACAGAGAGCAATTTTAAATGATATGAGAGAAGAGAGAGGGATGAGGGCGGTGAACGGGTGGAGAGAGGAAGAGGAGGCGGATGGAGAGAATTTGAATGAGTAAGAGGAGGAAAAAAGAGCAGTACTTGGTTTTAGAGAGGAGAGAGGGTGGTAGAGAGAGAGAGAGAGAGAGAGAGAGAGAGGGCTGAGGATGGTATCGACTGTGTCATTCTGTGGGAGAGTGGGAGGCACCGCATGGAGAGAGAGAGAGAGAGAGAGAGAGAGAGGGAGAGAGAGAGAGAGATGGGTAGGGAGGCATAAAGGTAGAGGGATAGAGAGAGAGAGTGATACAGTATAGAGGGGGGAGGTATAGCCTGGCAGAAGGAAGGAGGTCAGGAGGAGGGTGGGGGGTGGAGGGGTGGTGGGGGTCATGGCTCAGGGAGGGAGGAGGGGGGGGGGGAGAGAGAGAGGAGGGATGAGAGAGAGAGAGAGAGAGAGAGAGAGAGGGGATTGAGATGGGGGGAGGGGAGAGGGAGGGGTGGAGAGAGACTGAGGCAAAGGGACAGGCACGTGGGAGAGAGAGAGAGAGAGAGAGAGAGAGAGAGGAAAAGAAGGAGTTAGGAGGTGGTCCAATAATAGACGAAAGGGAGGAGAGAGAAAGGAGGAAACAAGAGAGAGAGAGACACAAAGAGAAAGGAAGAGGATGGAGAGAGAGAGAGTGTGGGAAATAGAAACAGAAACGGTGAGTGAGAGGGAAGCACTGGGAGCCAGAGAGAGAGAGAGAGAGAGAGAGAGAGAGAGAGAGAGAGAGAGAGAGAGAGAGAGAGAGAGGTAGGGCAGCATGGCAGTGTGTATTTATGAGTGTGTAAGGAGTATTCATGCGTAGAGGCGAAGGCCAACCTAATTCCTGCCTGCTCAACACAAATCCCCCTCAGCAGCAAGACCGCCGTCACTGCCTCGCCCTCCCTCCATCCTTCCTTCCTTCCGTCCTCCCTTCCTCCCTCCCGTCATCCCTCCTTCCTTCCCTGACTGCACAGTGTGGGACCTCTGCACTCCTCTGCTCGCTTCCCTCTCTCTCTATTTTCCCTATTCTCTCTCTATTCTCTCGTCCATGCCTGCTAAAGAGGGAGCGGTCCTCTCTCTCTCTCTCTCTTTCCTTCTCTCTCTCTCTCTCTCCATCAGTTTTCAATTCAATTCAGTGAGCTTTATTGGCATGAAGTGCAATTCCGTATATACTGCCAAAGCTTTGGTAGTAATAATATGATAACATTAATAATAATGATAAAAAAAGGTCCAATAAAATTAAAAGAAACTGTTACAATAATGGGAATAATAATAGTTGTAATAGTAACAATATATGTAAAATGCTATAGAAGAGTATACCAAAGGGAGTATAGTATAATAGAAAATACAGTAAATATATCTAAAAGAAGAAAATGTAGTATGCTGATATGCAAATAGATTTTTTTGTTTGTTTTTATTTTCCTTTACTCATTGTCTCTCTCCATCTCATACTCATACCCTTAATTCCTTCTTTCCTTTCCTTTCCTTTCCTTTCCTAGCTCTCAGAAACCAAAAGCATATCCAGCCCTCCTTGTTCACTTCTCTGCCACCTCTCTTCCTCCTTTTCCTCTCTTCCTTCTCTCTTCCTCCTTTCCCGGCTCTAAAAGAAACAAAAGATATCGTGCCCTCCCTCTCCTTCTCCTCTTCCTCTCCATTCCCACATCCTAGAGACAAAATGTATCCTGCCCTCCTCCTCCTCCTCCCTTCTGCTTTTACCACCTCCCTTCCCCTCTTCCTCTCCTCCTCCTCTCCCTCTCTTCGTCCTCTCTTTTCCCACATCTCAAAGAGACAAAACGTATCAAGCCCTTCTTAAAGAGACAGTAACCCTTTGTATGTCAGTGTAAGGAACATTTCTGAACACAAACAGTTGCTCCTCTGTGCGGTCAGGATTCAGACTCTGGTTTAAAGGATTAGGGACTTCAAAGGCACAGATTGCAAAGCAGCACATGAAATATTATTCTTGCAAATCAGTTTCTCCACATGAGAGTCACGACACCAAATTTCAAAAGAGTTATGATGCAAATATGTAACAGATTCCTTCAGTCTCCCAGGCGGGCGCTGCACAACGCGCTCTTTCATGCGAGAGACTTTATGTATTTTTACACGTTTACGCTTCAGTCCGGAGCGACTTGCAGTGAATATGTTCACATGCACACCAATACTGCGATTACTGGGAGGAATCGGCATGAGGCAATATTTTGATTAAATCGCTTACATGGTTCAAAGCAAAGCGTTTACACGGAAATATTTAATGATGTAAAAGAACCGACGCATCAGAACCAGCTTTCCCAGCACTTCCTCTCCTGTCTCGTCCGCATGCGAACATATTGGAACATTTTTTTTTTCCAGCTTTCTTTCTATTTCTTCCTTCTTTTTGCGTTATTGATCTTATTCCATGGCGGCCATTTTGAACACTTTGGGGTGGGAAACTCTACCTGGAAGACTGGCAAATATGTGAAACTAGTGTCACTTCAACACATAAGATATCAAATTAGCTAGCAATCTCAGGAGCAACAACAACTACTGCTTGAATTTACGCTAAATCCCTCTGAATTCTTGAGATCCCTTTATTTCTAATAGGTTTTTCAGTGGGGAATCTATGAAATGTTTGTCTGATTCACATTGTTTTTATGATGTGCATCCTGGTACACATGCAGACAGGTTTTCTCACCCTCCCAGTGTGACATAAGTTCAAAACAGCCAGCGTGGGAATAACTTTTATGGCAGAGCAACTTCACAGAAGCGTTCTTATTCACAATCCTGTCTGTGTAGCTGGAGCGGTCACTTGTTTACGTCGGTGCAGTAAATAAGCAGTGAAGGAATCCTGTACAGTAAGCATGCAGGCTTTATTTTCACTTTTCTTACTCTGATTAAGGCTTTTACTTGACAGTTTCTATAGTCTGAGTATTGCTTTGATCAGGTTGAGATCCAGTAGTTAATGTGCATGTAAAGGTACTGAATGAGAGACCAAGCAGGGTTCGGTGTTCTGCTGCTGTGGGGATCGAACCTGTGATGTTTCGGCTACAGGATGACCTCTCCAACTACCTCTCCCTCCTTCTTCCTCTCCTCCCTTTCCTCTTCGATTCCCCTTTCTTTTCTTTTCCATCTGTTCTTTCGCTTCCGTCCGCAGTTCCTCTCCTCCACCTTCCCCTTCTTTTCCATTCCTTCCTTCCCTCTCTTCTTCCTCTCCCTCCTGCTACTATCGTTCCCATCCTTTCCACCCCCCACCCTCACACACACACACACACACACACACACACACACACACTCTGCTGCAGTCTCTGGGTAGCAGTGCAGTGACTGTGATGCATGGCAGTGTTTAGTGTTTATCTGCAGCCCGAGGGGCACTAGGGCACAGGAGACACCCGACATGTTTAGGAGGGGAAAGGTCTTCCCGCGCCAAGGACACACACACACACACACACACACACACACACAGAGTAGTCAGTCAAACACACAGGTAAGCAAACACACACACACACATACACGCATGCACGCACACCTAAAAGCCTGTGTCCCCCCGGAGGGAAGCGGGGCAGGTGGACCAAGACTTGGACAGTCAATCATTGTTTTACCCACAATCCACTGGGAGTCAGAGAGGGAGAAGGGAAGATGCTGCATCAGCTGACCTGGCAACAGTCATCTCCGACACCGTGTGTGTGTGTGTGTGTGTGTGTGAGTGAGACAGAGCACGGACAAATGCGAGTGTGTATTTTTGTGGGTGCATGTGGGTGTCAGGGTGGCTATATCCAAGAATAGGTGTGTGTCTGTGTGTTTCTATGTGTGTGTGTGTGTGTGTTTCAGTGTGTGACATGCTGCAGTGAGAGTTGTTGCAGCACTGTTACTGTTTACAGCCTGTGAACAGTTGTATTTACTGTCAAGCTGTTCGCTCGTGGCGGCGCACAGGGCGACGAATGCGTGGGGCCTTTCACACAGTAAATCACACGAGTCGAGGTGTTTTCAATTCTCTTAGTCACTCACATGGAGGGCGAAAACAACACACTCGGGTTGAAAGGTAAAAATAAGCCCAGTGACATTTACATTTTATGCTAATGCTCCGCACAAGAGGAACAGGTGCAAACAGTGGACTAAGCCCACATCCATGACTCATAGTAATTGCAGGTAATAAAGTGACAAGACGCAACGATGAACTGTCAGGAAGCAAAACAAAATGGAGGTGAAAAATCAACAGTTTTTCCTTAAAGCTGCACTGGGCAACGTTGCACGTTGGCGACCACAAATGGCAGCAAGAGGTAACGGTTTCAGATATCTGAACTTCAATACCCAGAAATCCCGTGCAGTGAGGTCAGCAAACGTCACACAGCTCGCTCATGTTTACCAACCCGGTCGGTCTGTGATGCTTTACACCAAAGAAACCAAAGAGACGAGAGAGGAGAAGATCTAGCGCTGGTGAGTCCAGCTTTCTCTGCTGCTGTTCAGGAGACAGTTTGGATTTCACTCTCAAGTTTGGAAATCTCCATTAGCGGGGAACGGGACTCTCTTCTCTGCTGCAGCCCCACTTTCTGATTTAAGCTGACAAGACGTACGTAGTTTTACATATTAAAGATCTTGTCTAGTGCACCTTTAAATGTTTTTATGCAGATCTATGACCTAGAAGCTAAAAAAGGAATTGAATTCAGGGATTCAATTCACTTGCACTTTTGACATCTTGCATTATGAATGGTTTGTAACATTCATTATGAATTAGGGCTATGTCCAAGAGTCTTGCCTAGTGGTTAGACTCAGGTTCAATCCCCATATCAGCTGCTCCGTCCTGCTGAAGTGTCCCTGAGCAAAACACTGAAGCCCTGCTGCTCACTCTGGGTCAGAGTCTAAATGCCTAGGAAGTCAAATTAAAATGTAATACAGATGTCATGAAATATCTAATAAATGAAGGAGATTCCAGCTGAATTCACGCCAAGGGTTTCTAAAATGTAATAGATGCAAACATCAAACTATGCACAAAAACTAGTTTAACTGCAACAGAAGGATGGAAAAAAGTGCAAATGTTTAAGCATTTGAGTTTTTGACAAATACTGTACGTTTAATTTGTTTTTAGAATTAAACTCATTTTTTCTACATAGTATTACATATGTAAGTAAGTGTTTACATCCTTTTCAGAATACCCAATGTCAATTATTGGTTTTTGGTCTGGGTGCTACATACTGATGTTGTAGAATAAAAAAATAGAATAACATCTGCCATTTGTTAGATTCTTTTATCCAAACTGCCTTAGAACACAATGAATGAATTGATAACATATAAAAATAGATGATATGAAAAAGAAGGTTTCTGTGATCCACCAGCACTAAATGTTTCTGTGCAGCTCAGTGGGTGGAGCAGCTCCAACACTGCTGGGGTTGGGGGTTCAACTCCCACTGGAAGCAGCCACACTGTATACTGACACTGTAAGGCTCTTTGGAGAAAAGCATCCACCAAATGGCAGATGTAATGTTAAGTCAACCTCTACAGAAAGCCTTTGCAGTCTTTTCTAATTGAACACAAGATATAAAAGTCTGTGAAGTTCAGAGCAACAAGCCTTTAATTAAAAAATGAGCCGTAGATCAACTAAGCGGACTTCAACTCCAGCCTGACCAGCAGTGAAGAAAACATTCCAATCAATATGATTTAGAAATCGGCACAAGCTATTCTATATTTCAGCTGGGGATGGGGGATGGGGGGGGGGGGGGGGGCAGCAAATCAATGTGTCTATTGTAGTGGTGGGGGCACTTGTACATTGATTTAAATAGGGTATGCAGATTAAAAACCCTGGTATTAATTAAGCTGATTGTTTCTTTAATGCAGTGAATAAATAAAGGCGGACCCTCTTTGCCGTGTAAACAGTAGCCTGGGGGGTGGGGGGGGGGGGGGGGGGGGGGGTGGAGGAAACACTCTGCCTCCTCCCTCTCACTCCTCCTCTCTGTTTCTCTCTTTTTATCTAATTGTGTAGTTTCTCCTCTCTACCGGCACAACTCTCGCTTGTTCCTCCAGTCTTCTCCCTCCGATTAGGGCTGCAACTAACGATCTACTATCTACTATCTACTCAACTATCGATTAATCTATCGCTCATTTTTTTGATTAAAAGATGAATCATTTAGTCTATAAAATGTAAAAAATAATGACTAATGACCGTCACAAGTTACCAGAGCCCAATGTGAATTTCGTACTTGACCAGCAGGCAAAAAAAAACAACAAGTATTCATTTTATGATATGAAACTGAGAAAAGCTGCAAATCTTTGTATTTGTGAAGCTGTAACAAGCAAATGTTTGATATTTTTACTTGATTACTTGATTTACTTTGATATTTACTTGATATACTGTATATCAAAATTATAATTGAATAATTTTCTGTCAATAGACTAATCGCTTCAGCAAAACCTTTGACTCTCATTTTTCTCCATTTCAGTCCTTTCTCCTATTCACAATCAAACTCTCCTTCCCTCCTCCACTCTTTCTTTCTCTCCTCTATGAAGCCAACCGAAGGAGACACACACACACACACACACATATATGAATACATATGTTTTCATGCAGTGCAGCCTAGATGCTCACATAATAACACACTCACAAGGACACACACTCTGTCTCACTCAATAGACACAAGCAAATTGTCTGCAGCCTACATTTCATACACTGGGGTTTTGTTTAGCTGCATCCCGATTAGCTGCTGCAAAAGCAAGTTGTTACTCTTCCTCGGATCCACTAGTATATACAATGTGACCTTGTGTGTGTGTGTGTGTGTGTGTGTGTGTGTGCGCTCATGTTCTGCCTGCGTGTGAATAGAAAGGTTTGTCTGATGATTCTGCCTCTGTCACACAGGCTGCATCATATGACCCTGCTCTTCCCTCTGTGTGTGTGTGTGTTCATGTGGGTGTATGTATGTATGTATGCATGTATGTGTGTGTGTGTGTGTGTATGTATGCATGTGTGCGTCATGAAGTCACATGGTCCCAGCGGGAGCCTGTAGGACACAGCAGTGACCCCTGGGAAAATAGATTGACCTGACCTTCTTTGTGCAGAAACACTACATTGTATTTATCCGATGTCCTGGAGAAACCTTCTGTCTTTACGGTCAGTTATGTGTCTCTGTCTTTAGTATGACAGGAATGTGTTTTTAAACCGAAAAAAGTTCAAATGTAATCTATTTATATTTTTACTTTTTTTCCACTGTAATTGATAGTATGTGACATTCCAGTGAAAAGTTAGTTATTCACATCATGAAGCTTTACAAACAAGTGGCTGGGTTTTTTTCATTTGAACATGAGTTTATACAGGCTATCTGCTGTTTCAGAAAGACAAATTTAAGACTTTTTAAGACCTTTTAATGCTACGTGAAATTGCATGTAACCAATTTAAAGACCGAAATAAAGAAGAAATAATAAAATAAAGAAACAAAGCTGCCAAAAGCTGCGTATTTCAGATAAAACACAGCTAATGAAAGTCCTGAAACTATAAATGGGCAGAATGAGAAAAATGAGAACAGGAAATTAATTGTTAAGGGACATGAAGTCCAGCTGTGTTTAGTAAAGCAGACAGGATGCAGATTGTACGACTAACTAAGACCTTTAATAACTGGATTTAAGACGTTTTAATATTTCTTAAGGCCTTAAATCTAGATAATTTAAGACATTTTGTCCATGGATAAATCCGTGGATAAACTGTTATATTAGTTTTGCACTATAAGATGTGAAAACCTTGACACTCGATGTCAGACTGGAGACTAACGCTCGGTTCACACAGCACGCGCAGCGGCCAAGTACCGCGATTTCGCACGCGAGTCGCAGTTGGGTTGTTCACACAGGAAGTGCATTTCTCCTGCTGTACAGGAGGAGAAAACCCCGTGGAAACAGCTGTAGGCTGCTGACATCGTCCAATAGCCACCAAAGCTTCATCTGTCCACTGCTGTCCTTGTAGAAACACTGCTGACAGCTCACTGTGCTTTTCCACATCAGGGATTAACTTTATATCTTCCATCTTCTTCATTTCTCCCTTTCTTCACAAACTCCCTCAAATCAAAGCAGTCACGTTTATTTGTTTGTTTTCTCAGCAAGAGTCGTGACTTGTGATCAGGCAATAATTAGGAAAGCCTATGGGACCTAGATATCACTCTCTCTCTCCCCCTCTCTCTCTCTCTCTTATATATAATAATGACAGACCTAAATAAATTAAGTAGCCTATAAATAAACAAACTTAAACATGTATCCTTGTTTACTTTTGTGGTAATTCAATAACAGACCCAAAGGAAAGTGATAATTCAAAACCAGATAGATCATCATCCTACAATGTGTTGCATTTAAAACTTGCATCAGTGCAGATGGATTAATCAGCAACAATCAACAACAATGAAGACCCTGGTAAGTTGATCATTTAATATATTTGTGCTTCTGTGGTGATATAATGGAGATATGACCATCTATAGTGTTTTCTATGGTGTTTTCCTGTGTAATGCGCTGTGGCACGTGGAGAAAATAGACCAGACGCCGAAACTGGCGCTCCAGACATGGGCGCCGAAAGGAAGCGGCCTCCGCTTCAGGGGCCGTTCCGTGGCCGCTAAGTGTCCTGTGTGAACCGAGTGTAACAGTGAGGTTAGGAGCTGCAGCGCCCACAAAATGAATGTATTATATATTCGTGTGTCTCTACAATGATCATGTATGATACAGAATTTATTTTTTTTGCCTGCATTTGACAGGGAATAAAGAACCTGAGAACCTCAAAGTGAAAGATTAAGGCAGATCAACAAGAGAGTTGTGTTGTTACTGCGGTCTGAACTCATTCCACAGCAGTATATTAAACAAGAAAACCTGGCACATGGTATCTTTACATATCTCATCTCTAAATAGGTAGACTGGTTGTTTAAAGCTTTGTTTCACACGCATGCTCCTGTACACAGAAGTAACTCTCCACTGCAGTCATCCACCCTTGAGATTTGCTCTCTTTTCAGTCATCAGAAAGAAGAAGAAAAGGTCTAAGCATCCTTTTTTTGTTGAAAGAAACAGGTTTTCAGTTGGAATTTGCCATTTGTGTTCTGTTGTATAACTGAAGAAAGAACTGATGGATGGACGACTGTATAGAAGCCACTATTTGAGACACAAGGACACATGCACTTATACACAAACACACACACACACATTCATATATACACACACACACCGAGCGAGGCCATATGGTGTATATGGCCTCGCTTGGTGCGAATAAAATGACCGGCGGTGCTTTTTAAATTTTCTACTATTATCTGTCGGCTATTAAGAGCAGTGAATCGATTTCAGTGTCATTAGCAGGCTGGAGCGTTGATGAGAGAACTGCAGAGGAGGAGGAGGAGGAGGAGGAGGAAGAGGAGGAGGACAGATAGGAGGAAGAGCAGAAGGATTGCAGAGGAAAGGAGAGGTTTGAAGAGGGGAAGGGAGCAGGACAGAGAGAGAGAGAGAAGGCAAGAGACATAAGGAGGGATAAAGGTGAAAAGGAGGAGAAAGGGAAGGAGGAGGAGAAAGAAAGGGAGAGAAGTGAAAGAGAGACACCAGGAGAAGGAAATGAGAGAAGAAGAGGGGAGGAGGAGCGAACGAAGAGAGAAGAGGGAGATGAGAGATGGAAGGCAGGAAGGAGAGAGAGAAGAAAGAGGAAACAAAGGGGAAAGGAGCAGTAAAAGAGGAGGAGGAGGAGGGTGGGAGGTGATGCTGAAGAAAGGGATGAGGCAGAGGGTGAGAAAGAAAGAGGATAGCGAAAGGAAAGAGGGAGGAGAGTGGAGAGAAAGAGCGGGGAAAGGAACAGAGAGGGAGAATTGAACAGAGAGAAAGAGGAAATAAGGAGAGAGGAAAATCTATATGGAGAGATTTAGAAAGGGGGAAAGGAGAAAGAGAGAGAGAGGACAGGAAAGTGGAGGAGTGTGCAGATTAGAGGGTTAGAGGGTAGAGGGACATATAGAGGAGCAGGCAGAGGGAGGGATGGAGAGAGAGAGAGAGAGGGAGAGGGAGAGAGGGTGGAAGCTCTAATGGGTCGTCCCCTGTCGTTTTTCATTTGCGGCTTCACTACGCAGTGACAGCTAGAGGCTTTTCTCCCCCCCCCCCTCCCCCCCTCCCCCCTCCCCCCCTCCACCTCAGAGGAGCTAACCTGAGCGAGAGTGGTAACAGATGCTAATTCCTTCACTCCCCCCCCCCCCTCCCTCATCCTCCTCCTCCTCCTCCTCTTCTGCCTCCTCCTGTCCCAAGGGATGGAGAGGCGAGGGGGGGGGGGGGGGGGTGTGTGGGAGAGAAAGAAGGAGGGGTGGGGGGTGAGGGGAGGGGGGCGACTCCCCCGCGTTGGATTACAATGGATTATCCCGCTAAGACGCGGCACGAGCTGCTTGCTGGCTCCCAGCTCCTGCCTGCCTCCCTCCTGCCTGTCTGTCTGCCTGCCGCACTCCGCAGTGCACCGTATGGCCCTGCCCTGCCTGGCATCGCCATAACAACGACCCCCTCCACCCCCCACCCACACACACACACCCCACCCGCCCTTAAAACAGACACCCTGAGCCCCTCTCCTCCTCCTCCTCCTCCTCCTCTGCATGGTGACAGCAGCGACCCCCTCACTGACAGCACCGGCTGGCCTGCTAGCACGCACACACACACACACACACACACAAAGAGCACATACATACACACACACACACACAGCGTGTAAACCTTGCAATAAAACTTTATTTCCTCTGCGCATTTTATTCTACCATTTCATTATTCCATGAATTGTTTTGTAAATGATGTCTTCACTTGAAGGCAGTAAGTGAGTTTCCCTGCTATTGAATAGGTAATGTGAGTCATCCTGCCTGAAAGAGCTGCTAAACCCCCTAAAAATTTAAGTCTGAGTTTGAGTTTTAGTGTCCCATCACAGTCTAAATGCTGCTTCAGAGGCTTCTCCACCCGGACAAGAACAACATTCAGGGAGAAACACTGAATACTTGTCATTTATTGCCATGAAAACATTCAAATTTAAAGATGTTGAATATCGACAGTTTCAATACAAAACCAGGTATCAGTCTTCAAACACCCATATGGGCTGAACCCTAATGCACACACACACACACACACACACACACACACACACACACAAAAAAAACACATGCAAAGCAGATACAGATACAATAGCTTCATCTGCATCAGTAGCATAAGGAGGTCTGATGCTACTGAGAACATACATTTATATCTGCAAAATGTATCACTATGGGACAAATTTTGACTAAGATTTCACCCTGTGTGGAGCTGGAGGAGACAGAGGAGGGAAGAAAAAAGAAGAGGAGGAGGAAGAAGAAGAAGAAGGTTTAGCGTGGAGTTTGTCGACACGTACATCCCTCCAGACACACACACGCTGTTTAAGCCGCTACACATCTGCATTCATACAGAGGAAAAAGGAGCGGGGGAGGAAGGGATAGAGCAAGGAGAAGAAGAGAGGGAGGGAGGAGAAGGAGGAGAATAGAGGAGTATCTCCTGTGGCATGTGTGTGTGTGTGTGTGTGTGTCCTCTACTGTCTTTGTGGTGTCCTGCCATCTCCAATAAGGCTCTGTGTTGACACCTGGACAGTCTACCTGCATTGGGCCTGCAGAGGGCCATCTGGACAACACACACACACACACACACACACAGCGGCCTACTCATTATGCGTGCAACCCACACACACCCAAACCAAGCCAACAGATTTTGATGGAAACACACACTCTAGGTTTGAGTGCATATTGCAGATAATCATTCCTCAGTGACCTACAAAATCAAGTAGCCAAGCACACACACACACACACACACACACATAACAACACCCCCACGCACACATCCTCCCACCCAACACACACACACACACACTTATATACACGAGCTGAATGGCAAATAGTATCAGGATGCAAAACCGCACTCTCTCTAAGCACTACAGTATTAGAAAGAGTAGGTCAGTTGTAGATGGATAATAGAGGTGAAGAGGGATAGAGAGAGAGACAGAGAGGGAGAGAGAGAGAGAAGAGAGAGATGGAGAGACAGAGAGACACGGAGAGAGAGAAAGAGAGCAGTAGCAGCTGTAAAGTGGTAGCTAACAATCTGATCAATTTGCTGAAGACAGAAAGAGAGAGAGAGAGAGAGAGAGAGAGAGAGAGAGAGACTCTTCTTATTCTTCTCGGCAGTTCAAAGCAGCAGCACCTCATTACAACAGAGGACCAACTCTCTTCTTCACTCTCCATCTTTTTGTCTCGGCTCTTGTAACGCCGGACTGTTTTAATCCGTCCTTTGCTCTCTCTCTCTCTCTCTCTCACTCTCTCTTTTTCTTTCAATAACTTATCTTTCTTTACCAGCTCTAATAAGCGCTCGTTTCATTCATCCCTCTGCCTCTTTGTCCTGTTTCCACTCCCACTCCATCTGCCTCTCTCTCCTTTCCCTCCTCATTCCTGCGACTGTTGGTATTTTGGTTAAAACCCATTACTGACGGCTCGCTCCCTCACATGCAAAGAGAAGTACGGGATTGCAATTATGTATGAAGGGGAGGAGGAGGAGGAGGAGGAAGAGGGCAGGAAGAGAGGAAGAGATATAAGAGTATAGAGAAGTAGTAGAGGTGGGAGGAGAGCAGGAGGAGAGACCAGGAAGAGGAAGAGGAGGTGGAGGGAAGGAGGAGGCTAGGGAGGATAGGAGGGAGCAGAGGGAGGGAAGGAGGAGGCTAGGGAGGATAGGAGGGAGCAGAGGGAGGGAGCAGAGGGAGGGAAGGAGGAGGCTAGGGAGGATAGGAGGGAGCGGAGGGAGGGAAGGAGGAGGCTAGGGAGGATAGGAGGGAGCGGAGGGAGCGGAGGGAGGGAAGGAGGAGGATAGGAGGGAGCGGAGGGAGGGCAGGAGGAGGCTAGGGAGGATAGGAGGGAGAGGAGGGAGGGAAGGAGTAGGCTAGGGAGGATAGGAGGGAGCGGAGGGAGGGCAGGAGGAGGCTAGGGAGGATAGGAGGGAGCAGAGGGAGGGAAGGAGGAGGCTAGGGAGGATAGGAGGGAGGGCAGAAGGAGGCTAGGGAGGATAGGAGGGAGCGGAGGGAGGGAAGGAGGAGGCTAGGGAAGATAGGAGGGAGCGGAGGGAGGGAAGGAGGAGGCTAGGGAGGATAGGAGGGAGCGGAGGGAGGGCAGGAGGAGGCTAGGGAGGATAGGAGGGAGAGGAGGGAGGGAAGGAGGAGGCTAGGGAGGATAGGAGGGAGCGGAGGGAGGGCAGGAGGAGGCTAGGGAGGATAGGAGGGAACGGAGGGAGGGCAGGAGGAGGCTAGGGAGGATAGGAGGGAGAGGAGGGAGGGCAGGAAGAGGCTAGGGAGGATAAGAGGGAGCGGAGGGAGGGCAGGAAGAGGCCAGAAAAGTCGGTTGAAGCTGAACTTTAGGGCGACATGAAATAAAATGTATCCAAGACATTAAAGTCTTTTTAAATACAAATATCAAATGCTGGCAGAGCTGTATGCATTTTTAATCATCTCATTATTACATGCCTCTATTTCGCCTTCTTTAAATTATGCTTCATAACTGTATGGATCTTTGATATTGTCTTCTCTTTGCAAGAAAAGCCTAACTAGCTAGCTCTCTGTGTTGTATATAACAGGTCAGTTGCATCAACTTCTTTGTAACCATCTTTGAAGTTGCATTATGTTAATTTGCACTGTCCCTATCAAATAAACTAATAAATAAATAAATAAAACACAGCACTTGAGCAGCCAGTCAAGTACTAGCATAGTTGTACGTCCCGCCTGTTGCTGCAACACTAGGACCAGAAATCAAAAGTCGCACTGCAATATAAGGGGGGTGAGACATGAGGCAATTTTCTTCAGGCAACAAAGAGAGACAGAGGATCAAAAATGGACTGAAATGTTCCCTAGTAACAAGATGTTCCTACGAGACTGAGGCAACAAACATGAGGCAACTCCATGGGTGCTGCTGCCCATCACAGTTGCCCAAATCGTTGGCCTGTCTGTCACTGCCTAACCCTAAAGAGAGGATATAACGTATCCAGGAAAACATCCATCTACCAATCCATCTAAAAGCAATAATAAAGGAGAAACTCTATCAGGCAGTGGAGAGGGGAAGACTGAGAAATATTGTTCTCAGCAGGGAGGGAACCTGGGAGAAAATCAATAAGAAGACAGTGAACTATAGGGGGAAAAGCTATCGTATTTTACATTTCTGTATTTCAGCAGACTCTCTCTCTCTCAGAGCGAGTGAACAGATTGGCTCAGATGTTCAGACACAGAGTCGTGTCTGTTCAAACTGACTCCAACCTCCTCGTGGTATTTTTAATTTTATTTCTTCCACAAATGAGCCAGCAGCACCAGAGACAGCTGTATCTGAAAATGAAACTATCACTGATAAGAGAACAACTGCTAACATCTACAGAATGTTGATTTGCATTGATCTGCATTGTGGATGTGTTTGTGTAGGAAGTTTTGGGTGCGCTGAATGTGTGGAGACGGGCGGCGCAGAGGGGCGGGGCTGAGGGTCGACGGGCAGGACGGGAGGCTGGTACAGTCAGCATGAGGACGGCAACAAAGACACTGCTGTCACAGCCTGGCACGCCTTACTACCCCCCCCCCACCCGACACACACACACACACACACACACACACACAATATCCCCTCTGACTACACCCTGCCCCTCATCTCTGTCTGTCTCTGCTCATAGACAACACCACAACGTTTGTTTCGGCCTCCCTTCCCTGCCAACACCTCCTAACACACACACACACACACACACACACACACACACACACACACACACACACACACACTTAGCTCTTCACACGACACACACACCCAAACCAGCCACCAGATTTAGTTGGTGGACACTTCTACTCGGTCCTCACACAAACACACGATACAGCAAAGCACTGCCTCGCAAAACAATGCAATAAAAAATGAAAAGAATGATGTATTATTATATATGATGTATTAGTCACACAGACTAGCAGCGTCATGCCACACAGTACAGGACACACATACAACTATATTAGCCACACATTCAAGCTGAGGCAATCTGTGTAGAGAGAGACAGCCTCTGTGCTTTCTGAATGTCCAATGAGTTAAAGTGCATCTTATCTTATCTTAATCTTATCTTAACGTGGCCAGGAAACTCATACTGATAAGGGTTTTCGAAGGCTGAAACCAACACTGATATTAAAGCTGCTGATAGCCGATATTTTGTGTCAATACTCAATATCTTTAAATTTGACCGTTTTCCAGACGGATATCAGAGGTGGACGATATCTGATATTTAATAAAACCCCAATATCGGCCCCGTATATCGGTCCAACCCTCCGTGACGACAGCTGTGTCCAAAGTGAATTTAGAAATATATATTAGACGTATGAATATTGACTTTCACTGCACATTCATGGCTTGAAAAACAAAACAAATAAGTGTTCCACTGAATCAGACGCACAAAGCTTTGATCGTAGCGAGACGAATGCGAAGCTACGCAGCGGGCGGAGGAGAAAATCCACGTCGGCTTTTGAGGCCCGTGATGAAATTCATCATCACAACTGTGGATGATAATGAGGTGAGATAATAGCTGTCGTGCTGGAACAGAGAGTCAGCGCTCTGCAGAGTGATGCTGCATCTGGGCAGCCAGTCACACAGCTAATAGGATGGGAAGAGCAGAGAGCCAGCAAACAACGCTGCCAACACAACACAGAGGCTGGCCGCAGGGGACGGGGCGCACACACACACACACACACACACACAGAGCACACACACACAGAGAGAGAGAGCACACACACACACAGAGCACACACTCTCTGCTGCTTGATTTCTCTCTCTCTCCCTCTTTTGCTCTCTCTCACACACAAAAACATGCTCACAAAAAAAACCATACACATACAGTACATTATCTCTCTCTCTCTCTCTCTCTCTCTCACACACACACACACATACATAGTGCACTCTTTCAGTTGGTTGAATTCTCTCTGTCTCTCTCCTCCACACACACAGACACACACACACACACACCAGCACACTTACTCTGGCACTTGATTTCTCTCTCTCTCCCTCTCTCTCTCTTATACACACACACACACCCACAGTGCTCTCTCTCTGTCGCTTGATCTCTCTCTCTTGGGCGAGCACACACACACACACACAGAGAGCACACACACACAGAGAGAGAGAGCACACACACACACAGAGCACACACTCTCTGCTGCTTGATTTCTCTCTCTCTCCCTCTTTTGCTCTCTCTCACACACAAAAACATGCTCACAAAAAAAACCATACACATACAGTACATTATCTCTCTCTCTCTCTCACTCTCTCTCTCTCTCTCTCACACACACACACACACACATACATAGTGCACTCTTTCAGTTGGTTGAATTCTCTCTGTCTCTCTCCTCCACACACACAGACACACACACACACAACAGCACATTCACTCTGGCACTTGATTTCTCTCTCTCTCCCTCTCTCTCTCTTATACACACACACACACACACACACACCCACAGTGCTCTCTCTCTGTCGCTTGATCTCTCTCTCTTGGGCGAGCACACACACACACACACAGAGAGCACTCTGTCGCTTGATTCCTCTCTCACTCAAATTCAGCTTTATTGGCATGACAGGAAAGAGACATATTTTGCCAAAGCAATACAGTACTTCAATTGTAATAACATTGCATTTCACTCTCTCTCTCTCTCACACACACACACACACACACACACACACACACACACTGTGCTCTCTCTCTCTGCCTCTCTCTCTCTCTCTGCCTCTATCCCTCCGATGCCCTTTCACCCACTTCTCTCTCTCTGATTCATTTCTGTCCATCACCCCGTGTGTCCCGGGGCGGCAGGCTGTCGTTCGACGCAGCGGCTCCGGGTCAGATGGTTTTCCTCGGGGCGTCACCCCATCGTCCCTGTAATCTACAAATATCTTCAACTTCACTGTCTTTTTCCCGACTGTAACAGACAGCTGCTGTTGTCTCCAGGCCGGGAAACCTCCAACAGCCGGATGCTGGTGAATGTTGACAGCGGTTGGCGAGTTTATCGACTCTACCGACCACAATTTGGCAGGTGAAAAACATCGTCTGATTTCCTGGTAAAATAGTGAAAGCAAAAGGTGAATTTTGGGACTATCAGCCCTCCAGGCAGGTGGAGGAAAAAGCTGTTTTCCTGCCCTGATTGCCTCCGACATGGAGAAAGCGATTCATGTCTCTGGGGCTTTTTCTGTCTTGGAAGAGAAAATCAACTTGACTCAGTTACTGAAAAGCCGTCCTTTCAGGCAGAGAAATGTCTCTGCAGGATACAGACACTACATGGTGGTACATTAATAATGCCATTACTGTGAGAACAGCTGTTAATCTTTATTCTTTATTTGATCCCCACTTGCTGACGACTCAGCAGCTGCTAGTCTTTGTGGGGTCCACAAACATTCAAGATTTTACAGATGGTAGACAGTAATCTCTATTTTTTCTGTTACAAAACGTAGACTCAGGCTGCGTTCACACCAAGCAAGTTTGGAGCGGTTTATTCAAACTCTGCAGTTTTTCCTCCTTCAGTTCAGTCGGTTTGTCCAGGTGAGAACGAAGCCATCTGAACTCTGGTGGCACCAAATAACGACACCGAGAGTCTCAGTCCTCTAACAAAAGAACTGCGGTGCGGTTCGTTAATCCAACCAACTACAGGAAACCACCTCGAAACACAAGGGATTATGGGTAGAAGGAGACGGACGCAGGTTCCTCATGCTTGGAAAGCCTAGCAGAACAAAATGAAGTCTGGACTGATGCTCATATTCAGCTATTTCTTCATGTGTTCTTAACTGGTATGAACACCACAGAAGAAGAGACAGACAAGTCCATCATGCTGAGATAAAGTTACAGAGACTGGAATCAGATTTGTTGAAGACTGGTGTGTTCGCACGCCAAAGATCAGCTCCTTCAGCACCACTGATGATGTGGATTAGAGGGTAATATCACCATGGGAAAATTAGTTGTAGACAGAAAATATACCGCTATGGTTCCAATTTTTCTGAGATCGTAGAGGAGAGGAGAGGACAAGGAAGGAGGGCAGATGAGAAGAGAGGAGGAGATGAGGAGAAGAGAGAAAAAAGACTGGCTTTTCCCTCCTTGAATGGACATTATTGTAAGGTTTAGCAGCCAGAGACAAAAAGCCTATTTAATGGTCTGGTGAAAAGAACAATGGATAGCAGGGAGAGGGGTGGAGAGAGAGAGAGAGAGAGAGAGAGAGAGAGAGAGAGAGAGAGAGGCGAGAAACAGTAAACGAGAGAGGAGGGGATGACAGTCCCATGCCTCCTTACAGTGTGAGAGGAAGAGGGAAGGAGGCAGCGAGGGAATCGGAGGGAGGGGAAGAAATACAGAGAAAGAGAAAGAAAGAGGGAGAGAGAGTCAGTTTGAAAGAGGAGGAGGAGGGAGGGAAAGCATGAGTCGGAGAAGGAGGGAGCGGATGAGAGACAGAGCGAAGCAGACGGCTTGTTTGCTCTCATTTGCTCTAAAATCCTTCCACTGATTTGAGACTCATCAACAAAACACATATGTAAATGCGGAGAGCGCAAAGACCGTAATTATCTACATTAACAGCAACAATTTTCAGCAATTATGATAATGATTAGCATACATATCCGCTGTGCCATTTGTTATTTAAATGCGGCCCTGCGGTATCTTGACGCTGTCCTACTTTTGTTGGATGGAGTCAGAATGCAAAACGTTCAGAGACGGCAGCGGACGGACGGAGGGAGGAGAAACGGGAACATCCATTAGAAACGATGATGATGAAACGATGTCGCTGCGCTAATGGACGCCGGCAGCAGCGCACTCTGCATCTTTTCTCAAAATTGTTGAATGTGTGAACTGCAGACACCTGGAAATTTGTAAATCTGTCCAATTCGAATTCTGTTTTGGCCATGTGGGAGAGACATTTGATATTTTATGAGTATCATAGAGATGCTCTACCTCCAGTTTAGTTTACATAGTTGATTACCTTTCCCTTCACTTTGCTCTCGTTTAACGACTCAGTTTTCCCTCAGGGAACAGCAGAGTTCATCTTTATCTTAAGTGCAGCATCATGAGTTTGAAACCAAACTGTGACCTCTGCTGCACATCGTCCCATCCCTCCCCCGTCTCTCTCTATATGGTACACTAGCTGATGAAGCACAAATGTCTTTATAATAAAAAAAAATAAAAAAAAGAAAGTGACAGAAGTTGTGTGTCCAAAAAAGTCCTTATCCTGCCTCTATCCTGCATTGCTACTGCAGACACTTTGTTCTCAGCAGTACGGCTAAAATTGTGAACTGTAACATAAAATTCAAACCAGTTACGATCAGTTCTTGGAGCTAGTACAGGCTGAGAAGGGAGCAAAATGACAGCAAAATGTGATTTTTTTTCCAAACAAAAAAAGTGGGACTTAAACAGCTACATGTGAGGTCAGAAGTAGAAGACGTCCGTTTGATTATACTTTTCATTTTGCCTTTTGGCTTAATTTCTCCTCATCACATACAAAGCTCTCAATAATCTTGCCCCCTCATACCTGACAAACCTTCTCCATCGCCACTCCCCCACTCGCCACCTCGGATCAGCTGATGCCGACCTCCTGACCCCCATCGCCGGGACCAAGCACCGCACCTTGGGGGACGGAGCGTTTGCCATCGCTGCCCCGACCCTCTGACCTCCCTCCCTTCACACATCAGAAACTCGGACTCACTCCCTTCATTCAAAAATAAACTCAAAACCCACCTTTTCAAAAAGGCCTACAACATCTGACTCCCACTGCCTCTCCAGAACTGAAATGCATTTTTATCATCTTCATTTATCATCATCGCTTTGTATCAATGTTTTTATGTATTTTATATTTACTTTATTTTCCCCTAGCTGTTGTAAAGTGTCTTTGAGTACTATGTAAAGCGCTCACAAATAAAATGTATTATTATTATTATTTTTACTTTAGCTGATGCTGAGTGACTTCCAACATGTGCAACAGTAGAACAAGCTTCAGTTTTTCGACCACCAACAGCTAATAATAATAAGTGCGAGGATGCAGCGACCCTGAGAAGGGATAGAAAAAGAAGTGAGAAAAGAAGGAGCTGAGAAGAGATGAAGAAGGGATTTTTTTTTCCCAGTTTACAATAAGCGCAAGCAGGGCTCAAAATTGACATCCGCCAGGCGCCAAATGCTGGTAAAATTTGTCTTTGGTGGATAAACCGATAAGGATCACCCGCTTTTTTTGTCGATAACAGTTAAATGTTACATACAGTCTTTGGTCTTTGCCTGTTTTCCCTGTTTTCTGGCCACCGTACACTCTCTCTGACCGTGAGCCAATCAAATCAAAGCAAAACAATGGCTCTGTATCAAACAGGCTCCTGATTGGCTGCCTGCTAAACTTGCGGCACCATCTGAACTTCTGTCTCTCCACTGCCTGAGTGATTAACCAGCTGGAAGTTAGAAAATAAGAAACTTGATCCATCGTACAAGTGAGTGTGCAAAGTTTTAAATTAACACCTGATTCTATATTAAAATGGCCAAAAAATGTATATTAATTATTTTGGTTGGTAAAAATTATGCTTGGTAGGCACATTTTTTTTTACATTACCATCCCTTTGCAGGTTATCAAAAAAGCAAATTTTGAGCGCAAGTAAGCGTCTCGTTTGTTTGATAAAAATCACGTTGTAGCTACATGATTTTAATGGGTTTGCGCACTATGAACAGATAAGAAACAGTAATCAAAGTTTGCTGCTTCTTTTCGTCGAGCCCAAAATATCTCCGCTCCTCCCAAACCGGGGAAAATCCCTCTGCCGGGTCTTTCTGCAGATTCATTATGTCACTCATATTATCAGCGGCAGTGTTAATCCTGCTGATGGCGATCTCCAGCTGAACAGATCAATCTCACTGTTTAATGAGATGTAATCCTCTCCGCCAATTCCCTCCTGTCACTCACACACTGGAACCACACACACACACACACACACACACACCATGAGCATATGCACACATCCAGGCAAACAAAGGCTCAAACACACACACACACAGACAGAATCATCCCTGCACACACACATACACAAACGTGCACACAGGCACGCATAAACACACCCACACACACACACACACACACACACACACACACACACATACACATTTTACCATCAAATTAAAACTTTGCAACCCCATAAAGTCAGAATGAAGAGAAACACCTTGATTTCAGATTTGTTTTTCATTCTTTTTTTTACAGGCTTCCCACTCACTGAGACATTAAACTAAAGAATGTTTTAATTAGTTTTAAGGTTTTGTTTGGTGAAATTCAAGGACTCAAAAGGTTTTAAGGTGAGACAAAACCTTGGTCAAAATTAGACGTCATAGAGACTTATGAACTTTTCAAGTTAAGTCAAGAAATCATCGTGAAATGATTCATTCTAACACATCCTGATCTGAGGACAGAGAGCGGTTCATGAATTTTGGTTCAACATTTCAATTAAAAATCAAGGCCATCCATTCATTTTCAAAACCTTTTAAAGCCTTCTTTTATTTTTCTCAAAGCCGCAAACTTTCAGTGATTTTCACGTTTTTAACGCCATGTCTTCTTCAGCAGAAACAGAAACTATGAAAGTGAGAAGAACTCAGAAAGTGATGAATACATGATATATACAGCTGAACTCTTTTCTGCACACCCTCCTGTTTCCTTATACCATGAAACAAAAAAAAAAGATGTAAAATGAAATGAATTTCATAAATGCAAGATATAAGGAGAAAAAAAAGAAAAAACCTTATTTCCCATTCTGAATCTATTCTCTGCAACGCCTCACGTCTCTCAGGAGAGGAGGAGAAAGAATAGGAGATGGATAGGATATGGACAGCATCTCTCTTTCTCTCTCTCTCTCTCTCTCACACACACACACACACACACACACACTCTCACAGCCTCTTTCCCTCCTCTGATCTGAGTCAATTAATATTGCATCATGTAGGCAGGAGAGAGGGAAAGACAGTGGAGGGAATAATCTCAGCAAACACACAGACGCAGCAGCCAGGCTTTACACCTGAGGACCCACATCAGAGATATACTGTGTTTCCACTGCTGCTCACTCACACTGTACTGTCACCAGCTGTGACTGTCAAGCCAA
Organism: Centroberyx gerrardi; assembly: GCF_048128805.1. NCBI lineage: Eukaryota > Metazoa > Chordata > Actinopteri > Beryciformes > Berycidae > Centroberyx > Centroberyx gerrardi. Next base: position 4,474,598 of record NC_136010.1, read on the forward strand.
CTCTATGCTAATGTTTGAAATGTCACAAAAAATAAAATGTGAAGGTGAGTTTGCATCAGCTGGGTTGATGCAAATAAATAGACCTGAATGTGAGAAAAACATCCAGCAGAAAAACCAATAGTCTTTCAAGAACTGATTTGTTTTGGGAAAACTCTTATGTACAAGTAGTAGCAGCAGTAGTAGTAGTAGCAGTAGTAGTAGCAGTAGTAGTAATAGTAGCGGTAGTAGCAGTAGTAGTGGCAGCAGCAGCAGTAGTAGTAGCAGTAGTAGTAATAGTAACAGTAGCAGTAGCAGTAGCAGCAGTAGTAGTAGTAGTAGTAGTAGTAGTAATAGTAGCAGTAGTAGTAGTAGTAGCAGTAGTAGTAATAGTAACAGTAGCAGTAGCAGTAGCAGCAGTAGTAGTAATAGTAATAGTAGCAGTAGTAGTGGCAGCAGTACTAGTAGCAGTAGTAGTAATAGTAACAGTAGCAGTAGCAGTAGCAGCAGTAGTAGTAGTAGTAGTAGTAATAGTAGCAGTAGTAGTAGTAGTAGCAGTAGTAGTAGTAGTAGTAATAGTAGTAGTAGTAGCAGTATTAGTAGTACTTGATTAATCTCACTCATTTCTTTATATCAGAAACATAAGCAGTGTGAGTCACAGTTCCAAACACAAAGCCACAGCACAGACTTCTGCACAGACTTCCAGTCTGTATGGAGCAGAAAGGTCAGTACAGACCATCAGTCCATTATGATCAGTCTGGGAACAAGTGAGCATCTGAGCCTCTCAAAAGACATTTTGGGAAGGATAAACCTCTGACTGAACCGGCACATTGTGAAGTGAGTGAGCTGTGTGGTCCAGGATACTCTGAAATCTAGACATGTTGTTGTTTAGGGTCAGCTGAAGTAGAAAACAAAGAAACCCCGACGGAGACGTTTACATGGGAACGACAGTGGGTATGACGTCGTGGTGGACAGATATTTTACAGAGTCCAAAGTCACTTTTCAACTGTTGCACAATGAAGCTGAACCAGCTGTTTGAAGCCTACATCATTATTTATTCAACAAATGTATTTTCATCCACTTAAAGCAAGCGTTTTAAGTTTTTCTTTGCAAGTATGTTCACACAAAATGCTCGACTGTCATTTGGATACAGCCTGGTTTCTGACGCAGGCAGCAGGCTGATGGAGGACAGAGTTCTGAGTTTTATTTGCCTCCTCTTCCTCTTCTGACCTCTTCTGTCCTGTTTTGTTCTCTTCTACACTGTTCTGGTTATTTTCTGATCTGATCTGCTCTGCTCCACCTTTGGCAGAGCAGCAGCTCCTTACAACTCAAATAGACAAAAAATGTGTAGTAGCTGTAGTAGTGTAGTAGTTGTATATTTTACAACAGATATTTACACTTTTTTGTGGCAGTGTCAGATTTTCAAGTGTCTGATGAAGCACTGGATAACAAGTAAAACTACGTCAAGCCTTTTTTAAATATTTTTTTTTCCTCAGCCTTGCATTACTCTGTGTCTATTTAGTCTTGTGTGAGGGCACACTGTCGCTACAATAGAGGTGTTTAACAATGACACACACACACACACACACACACACAAGCTGCATACAAAACACACACATACTCACACACACACACTGTGACATGGAGCACTGGGTGTGAGGTGGAGAGAGGAGCAGAGAGAGAGAGAGAGAGAGAAGTAATGGACGAGAGACAGAGGGAAAGAACAATGGGCCACTCCTTTTGGGCTGGCAGTGCTGCATCTGAGAGAGAGAGAGTGTCAGAGAGAGAGAGAGAGAGGGAGAGAGAGAGAAGAGAGAAAAGGCAGGAGATTGAGAATGAAAATGAGATTGAAAAAAGAGACAATGAGGGAGAGAAAGGGGATTGAGAGAAGAGAGATTGGGAGAGGAAGAGGATGGAGGGATGGAGGAAGGTGACAGGAGAGGAGAGGAGAGGAGAGGAGAGGAGTCTGGGAGGTTGACACCCTCTTCTCTCGGCCAGGAGAGAAAAGAGAAAAAGATGGAGAGAGAGAAAAGAGAGGAATGTCAAGAGGTTGCGGAGAGGGAAAAGAGCGAAGGGGGACAGGAGAAAGAAAGAGAGAGAGACAGAGAGAGACAGAATGACAGAGGAGAAGCGAGGAACGAAAAAGAGAGGAGGAGATGCGAGCGGCGAGAGAGAGAGAGCACAAATGGGAGAGAGAGAGAGTGGGTGGGTGAGAGAGGGAGAGAGGGAGAGAGAGAGAGAGAGAGAGAGAGGGAGAGGGAGGTTGGACAAAGGAGGAACTGACAAAATGTAAGCAGGAGAGAGGGGGGGGATGGTTGGAGGGGATGGAGCGATAGAAGGAGGGAGGTGTAGAGGGATGCAGAGGGGGCGGGAGGGGCGTGTGTGTGTGTGTGTGTGTGTGTGTGTGGAAGCAAATGCCTTTCTCTGAGCCGCTGGAGAGCAGATATTTCTCAGCTAAAAGCCTTGACTGGCTGCTGTGCACACTGGAATACACTGTCCGTTTTCTATCTGAATAACACACACACACACACACACACCAGCATGACTGTGTAGGGAAGGACACACACACACACACACACACACATATATACACATGCATGAACACAATATCTGCACACACAGTCACGTACACACAGAAATGAATTGCATGCGGTCGCTCATATTCATTCATATACATGTACAGAAACACACAGATGTAAATGCATCAACATGACAACAGCAGTCACACACACACACACACACACACAGTTCATTAAACAGCATTTCATTAAACCAATACTGTCATGCAGGCTTGTGAATCTCAATATTTGATAGATTCTTCCTCCTCCTCAATATTTGATTTGAAAGGACAGAGATAACTAGAAGTCTCTCTGTAGAGATCAAACCTCCGACAACGCTCAACAACCGGCCAAGTGAGAAGCTGCAGCCTTCGTTACGGTTTATGTTTGTTTATCGTTTATTGGCAAAATAGCATGTGAACGCAATGCTGTTAAGCAGCCAGATGCTGGACTTTCCCACAGCATAATAATTATGGCTAAAAAATGAAGATCATCTAATGGCAAAAATCCCAGATCACCACCAAAAATCTGATCCTTGGGCCAAATTTCAGCAAAATGTGTTTGAAACTTTTTGAGATATCTTACAAACAAACAGACAAACCATAACCTCCTTCCTGGATTACCGTCACTTTTCAAGAATTGTTATTAAAGATTGAAGACTGTTAATTTCCTTGTATTTCTACATTTTCTACACTAGTGTCAATTTCAAAAGTCCCTACTTTTTCCAGACCTTAATTTGTCAATTTGAGGATTTGGGTGTTCAGTATGATGCGTCTTGACACCACTAACTGCCGTATCGCTCTGTAGATAAAGATGACAAATGTCAGAATATGAGAGATGGCCGCAGTCTAAAATCACAGAAAATCTTTTTATCAAGGCTTGGAAACTGCCAAATTCTTTCATCTCCACACGTTATTTGACAGCAGAAGATGTGGAGTCGGATGAAAGGAGATGAAATCAGACTCGGACTCCCACCGTCCAGACAGCAGTGTGTGTCTGAGCTTCAGCCCGCCGGCGCGCCGACGGCCCGTCACAAAACAACCTCACACTCCTCTGAGCCGCCGCCGCTTCACATGCTGGCTCTGAAGCGTCTGGCTGAGAGCAGGACTGGATTATACTGAATGAATGGGAGCACAGTGCAGCGGGTCTGGGTGCTTTTTGGGGTGGGAGCGACCGCATGATTTTTCTCAGCAGCGTGTAAAAACATCCCTTCCTCCCCCCCCCCCCCCCCCCCCTCTCCCCCGTTCATTTTCCCCCTGCTCTTGTCATTTTCTGCCTCCTCGCTCTGCTTCATGTCTCCTCTCTCTCTCTCTCTCTCTCTGTATTCCCATTTACTGCCACTCTCGCTCGCTCTCCCGTCGTTTCGTGCCTTCCCTCCTCTTCCATCTCCCTGTTTTTCTATTTGTTTTTTCCTGTCTCTCTTCTTCCCTCTGCTCGTTTTCTACTTCAGCTCTGCCCCTCTGTCTCTTTTCTTCTTATGTGGCGCCTCTCCTCTTTGCTCTCGCTCGCCCTTTGTCTTCTTTTCTGCCTTTCTCCTCTTCCTTCTCCCTCTTTTCTCTTTTTGTTTTCTGCCTCTCTTTTCTTCTTATTTTCTGCTTCTCTTCTCCCTCTCTTCTCTTCTCATTTTCTGCCTCTCCTCTTCCTTCTCCCTCTCTTTTCTTCTTGTTTTCTCTCTCCTCTTCCTTCTCCCTCTCTTTTCTTCTTTTCTTCTTATTTTCTGCTTCTCCTCTTTCTTCTCCCTCTCTTCTCTTCTCATTTTCTGCCGCTCCTCTTCCTTCTCCCTCTCTTTTCTTCTTTTCTGCCTCTCTTTTCTTCTTATTTTCTGCTTCTCCTCTTTCTTCTCCCTCTCTTCTCTTCTCATTTTCTGCCTCTCCTCCTCCTTCTCCCTCTCTTTTCTTCTTTTCTGCCTCTTTTCTTCTTATTTTCTGCTTCTCCTTTCTTCTCCCTCTCTTCTCTTCTCATTTTCTGCCTCTCCTCTTCCTTCTCCCTCTGTTCTTCTTACTCTCCTCTTCCTTCTCCCTCTCTTCTCTTCTCATTTTCTGCCTCTCCTCTTCCTTCTCCCTCTCTTTTCATCTAATTTTCTGCCTCTCCTCTTCCTTCTCCCTCTCTTTTCATCTCATTTTCTGCCTCTCCTCTTCCCTCTCCCTCTCTTTTCATCTCATTTTCTGCCTCTCCTCTTCCTTCTCCCTCTCTTCTCTTCTCATTTTCTGCCTCTCTTCTTCCTTCTCCCTCTCTTTTCTTTGTTTTCTGTCTCTCCTTTCCCTTCTCCCTCTCTTTTCTTCCTACTCTCTGTCTCTCCTCTTCCTTCTCTCTCTCTTTTCTCCTTATTTCCCACCTCTCCTCTTCCCACTCCATCTCCTCTCCACTCGTTTTTGTTTTGTCTTTGCTTTGGCCTCTCTTCATTTTCTCCCTATTTCCTCTCCCGCCTCCTCTCTCCTCTCTTCTCGTTTTCTCTTCGCTCTCCCTCTCCTCCTCCTCTTATCAAACCTCTCCCCTCTCTTCCCCTTCCTCATCTCCTGTGCAACCTTGAAGAAAATGGATTATAGATGGAGAGAGAGAGAGAGAGAGAGAGGGAGAGAGAGAGAGAGAGAGAGAGAAAGAGAATGTAGCTTGTATAGAAAAGCTCCTCCACAGCCGGCAACAATAAGAACAAAACACATACTCTCCTTTCTGTCCTCCTTCTCCTCCTCTGTCCTCCTCTTCTCACTCATTTTTCGCTTTCTTTAGGTATTAAAACTTCAGGATTTTGGAGCACTAGCCACTAGCCAAAATGGGAAAATACTAGCCACTTCATTTCTCGCTATACAAGCCAATTCTACTCCTTTTCACTCTAATACAACACAATTTCTCTCACACACGTTTATAGGTATGTGTGCTCTAATGTTTATTCCTCCTTGCTCTACTGCCTGGCTGATGAGTGTGTGTGTGTGTGTGTGTGTGTGTGTGTGTACATGTGTGTGTCTATTAATAGTGAGCGAGGTAGGTAAGCTGCTTGCTACAGTCAGGGGCCGTGATGGTCAACACTGCCCTCATGACCTACTTACACACTGCAGCGCCCACCGCACCAGGGGAGCCAGTGTGTATGTGTGTGTGTGTGTGTGTGCGTCATCCTTGTGTGCATATCTGACTCATACATACATGAATGTGTAAGAGTGGGACCAAGAAAAGGAGTGAGATAAATATATAGATAATGAATGAAAACAGACAGAGAGAGACTCAGAGGTCAAACCTTTCCTTCCTGTTGTAATCTCACTGTAAATTAAGACTCAGTTAAGACTGAAGGATGATGGGGCTTTTTGCCGTGGCGACACCAAGACTGTGGAATAGTCCTCAAAGCATCAGATCAGCTGAATCTGATCTGAATCTGAAGTTTTAATGTAGTTTTGTTATTGGCCTTTCATCCCGTCTGACATGTTCTTCTCTGCTCAACGGACCTCATTCCTACAACAGCCATTTTGAACTAAGGGGTGAGAAACTCTACAGAGCAAGTACAGTCTTAGTATTGTGTACGAAGGAGCGTAAAGACCGCTGCAGTATTTCTGTTGTGTCACATGAAAAAGAAAAAATTAGGGATGCACCGATGCCACTTTTTCAATGCCGATACCGATTACGAGTATGAAAGTTTAATTATCGGCCGATACTGAGTACCGATCCGATCCGTTACTTTTACTGAACAGTGCAGGCTTACTTCCTTAGTTTGGGGTCAATGGACAAAATTATTGAGATAAAATCCTTGTTTTTCCCACTGTTTGAGAAATACAGGCTTCTATGTGCCACAAATGCATAAAATCAAGACAGTTTGCTTTTATTTCTTACATGTTACTCATGGCTTTCGGTATCAGATTTAGTCTTGGGTAAAATCTCTGATACCGATATTCCATTTTAGCCTAGAAAAAAAAAAAAAAAAAAATCTGATTCTATAACCCATCCTAAGGCAACTCAACCCTCACACCCCACTTCAAGAGCAAAAACACTTCTACTGCTGCCAATAAGTCCCGTTCATGTGGCTCCAACCTGCATTTCCTCACATTAAATCTTTAAGGTTTAATATGAAAAAACGACAACACACAGTCTGTTTATATGTGTGTATGTTACTTACTGTGAAACACACACACACACAGACACACACATAAACACACACACACTGCCAAGTGTGAAAGGTACGTTATCACTGTGATACATAACACACAATATGGAGAGTAGTGTTATTCCCCTGGTAATATCTCCCTGCTTTAATATACTCTAAATGTGTGTGTGTGTGTGTGTGTGTGTGTGTGTGTGTGTGTATATACTGTATATACAAAGTAAATATTTCCATGTTTGATGCCTTGGGGTAAACACATGACAGAGCGCTGTGCGTCACTGTTTTCTCATCTTTCATATTCTCCTTAACTGATCAGGAGGCGACTAGAGAAAGAAAGACTGCTCTCTGCTTCAGTTCATATGATTCACATTTGGGCTCAATTACCGATTGTTTTCCATTTTAAACCTTTATTTATCAGGGGGAAAGTCTTTTGTTCACAAAAATTAAGTGCTCCGAAATCACTTTTATTAAGACCTTTGTGGGTTGAAATGTCTTTTAATGAATAAAAGTGGTGGAGGAATGTAATATTTATTGTTCGTGTCCACAACATGTCATCTGAATTACAGAGTTTGTGCTGAAAACACAGATTATCAAGCCACGTCACACTGGAGAAAGTTTGACTGATTTAACCACGACGAAGACGAAAAACACACCGGCAGCTAGATGCTACTCAGAACAGGGACAGTGATACTTAAAGTCGACATGAAACGGCATTTCGAGAGTATCTAACTTCCGTATCGTGACGTATTTCCGAGTGAAACAGGAAAGACAGGCGGGACGTAACGTTGGGAGGAATTTAATTTGAACGTTGAAAAGTGGGCGTGTCATAACACCCGAAGACACACCGAAGTACCGTGCTGTTGCTAGCTAGCTAACTAATGAAGCTCTGTGCGCTAAAAGTTGAAGATTGATTGATGGGTGGATGTCATGATATTATTGGTTGAAATTAGTTACGGGCATGCTTACGTAAGCACACGGCATATTTTGTTTTACAGGAAGAAAACATGATTGAATTTTGATATAAGAATACAATGAAATTGATTTTTGGTATTTTTTTTGGCATATATTGTAAAATAGGTGCACAATATGACCGGGGATGTGATCTAAAAGGGTTAAAAAGGCATTTTTCATTTCATCTCGTCTTTAAGTTCGTATCCAGGGGGAAAAAAGAGATAACATGAAGGTAGAACAGGTCTAAACGAGCTCGTCTGCTTCTTTACTGTGGAGAGACTCACAGAAACAGAGAGGGAAACACACCGGTCCTCTCCTCGGCCCTGGGAGGGTGTGTTGACTTACGGTAAATTAGATTTGCTCTACATTTTTTGGGGCGAGCCATGAAAGATTGATGGGGAGCTGAACTCTATGTAGGCCAGTGAGAGAGAGCTACAGCTTTAATGTGCTTTAATGTACTGTACTCTGCTCTGCTGGGGGACGACAGGGATCCTAACAGGGAAGTGATATTACGACACGGTTAGATCCGAGAGTCAAACTCTCCCGCTTTCTCTCGCTCCCTCCCTCTCCAGTTCGCTCTCTTACAGCTCAATAATTCACTTGTTTTTTTGGGAGAATGGAGGAGAGGCACATCCATTCTGTTCCAATGAAAATCTTTATTTATCCTCTTTATTCTTCTCCTTATCTCTTCCCTTCTGTGAGTCTCTCTCTCCCCGTTTCCATTCGTCCATTCCCTCCCTTGATGTTCTACCCATCAGGCAGCGTAAAGTGACTTTATATCAAAGTTTTATGAAACTTCTATAATGCAAGATAATTACTTCATCACTGACCAGATATAGTCTTGACTCAAGAGACACAATTAGGCCTTTATCACCACTGCTGTGTTTTCAATCGTCTCATTTGTAGTTGCGGAGAACAGATGGTTTTCCCCCTCTTACATTTTTCCCCATGTTGTTTTCAAAGAGTAATATGAGTTTTCTTTATAAAGCAACATGAATAACAGCGAGCGATGTGATATTTTGAAGCATAGCACAGGGGTCAGAAATAGCCAGTTGTCAAGAGTTGTCTTTGGTTACATAGCAACAATCTGTAAGCCATGGAACAAGGGATTCATTTTCTGGCCCAGCAGCAAAGTAGGGCTGAACAATTAATCGAAATTTTATTGAAATTGCAATATGGCCTACTGCAATTTTCAAATCGCAGGAGGCGCAATATTTGTTAAAGGCGAAATGTGTGTCAAAATACCATTTTAAATTAAATATTGTCGTGCTGCAGAGATGTCCTGGCCTACACATCATATTCTACAGATTTAAGAAAACATCTTTGTTTGGTACAGATCCCCGCAAAAATCACACCGTAATCATTTTAATACGTTTTTCAATGAAAATGAGAATAATGATGTAAAAATTATCATTCCCTCTAATATCGCAAATCATATCGCAATTGCAATATCAGTCAAAATAATTGCAATTAGATATTTTTTCAAAATCGTTCAGCCCTACAGCAAAGTCAAAAATCCTCTATATGTTTGAAAATGAATCACAAAAAATCTAAAATTTCATCTGTCTAATCAGTGAGGTTGGGTTTGGGGTTAAAGTTATGGTTTTCGGGTTCCCACGGTGGCCCTGATGTGAAATTCCAAGACTTTCCAAGACCAAATCAAAGAATTTCCATGTACGAAAAATGTTCTTCCTGCCTGGTTTGTTAATGTTTTTTCTAAAAGTCGGTTTCCACTCCAGTTGGGCTGAAAACCAACCAGCTAATGTTATAATGAATGTGTGAAACAAGCTGTAGAAAACTTACCCAACTGTAAAATTCCCGAATATTCTCTGAGAATTTATCACATTTCCTGACTTTCCCTGACTGGAATTCACCTGTACAAATTCCGTGATGTTCCAGATATTCCATAACCAGCGGGAAATCTGGAGTTATAGTTTAAGACATAATATATTTTTAGGTGACAGTTTGTGCCTTTGCTGGTTGTAAACGGTGCAGTGAAGCATTGTGGGTCCCGACCGGAAGTTTCAGCCCCAGCCACAGAGTTCTACTGGCCTGGTGTCGCTCTACTGGGCTTTATCTAATTGAATTAGCCTGTTAGAGAGAACTGCTAATGTCCCTGCTGTGGACCGCATTAATCATCATCATCATCATCCTCTCGCCTCCACTCCACTTAACACACACACACACACACGTGCACAATCATGTGAGGGTACACACACAAATGCACAGATGGATGTAGGCGCACAAGCATGCACACACAACCATAAGCGTACACACACAGAGTAAAAACACACACACACACACACACACACACACATATGGGTGAGTGGGTCATATATAATTAAGCATGGCTGTATGGAGCAGACCAAAACAATAGGCCTCCTGTCCTCCGCTGGCAGCTTACGTCGTTCATTTCTAGTCTTCTGTAGCCTTTCAGCTTAAAGGAATACGTTCACATTTTGGCAAACACACTCTTAGATCACTATAACATTGTGTGAAAATAATACTGATAACAGATGGGTGCGATCACACCTACAGGTTGATTTCTTTGGTCTGAATCAGAGTGGAAAGAGTTTTTCCATTTTTGTATTTGGTGCGTTTAGGTTCACACTGACCAATTATAAAAGAATCAGGGCTTGTAAACAAAAGTCACATGGATTCAAGTATTTGGCAGTGGGGGGGCTGGGGGGGTGGGGTGTCAAAAATAATTTGATTCCAGTCTCTTGTCTGCACTCTTCTTCTGTGGTGTTCATACCAGTTAAGAACACATGAAGAAATAGCTGAATGTAAGCTTCAGTCCAGACTTCATTTTGTTCTGCTAGACTTTCCAAGCATGAGGAACTGCTGGCTATCAGATGTCAACATCCGTCTCTTTCTACCCATAATCCCTTGCGTCATTTCCTGTAGTTGGTTGGATTACATTCTCACTCCTAACAAACCGCACCGCAGTTCTCTTGGATGAGGAAGAGTTCTCACCTGGACAAATGGACTAAATGAGTAAACGCTCCAGAGTTTGAATAAGCTGCTTGGTGTGAACAGTATTTATTTAGCTCACTACAGTGCATATTGAGGCTTTAGCATACTGTTTGTCTTCAGTGTACAGCGCTAACTTGGCATCATCTCGTAAGCGTTAGCGCACAGCATATTGGAGCCACAGAGGCGATAAAGCTCCCAGTCCGCCTGCATGTTGATCAAAAGGCTTATCGGCCAAAAAGGTCGGTGTATTCCTCCGACGTCTCTCTCTCTCTCTCTCTCCCCGTTTCTCCCCTTTCATTTCTCTCATCGTCATTCTGTTTGTGTTTCTATTCTCTCCTCCTCCGCCGCTGCTTCCTCTCCCTCCCTCTATCTCGGTTTCTTGCTCTCATCATGTTGACTTCCTGCGTGACCCGTCTGAAGCGCAAAACCAAAACACAGCAGAACGCAGGCGGACCGAGGAGCGGTAAGTTGCGTCGGATCGCGAGAGCGATGCGTCACGTCCCAACAGAGCTGTGACCTACAGGACGGAGACGGTCGGATCAGCTGGGAGAATGAGCCGAGAGTCTTTCTGAGCACTCAGTCCGTCTCAAACTGTGGAGACGCTTCTCTGTTTTCCTGAGACGTTCGCTCTCTACAAGGACACCAGTATATCCACTTTGGCATTCTTGGTGGTTTGATCACCACCTTGCGTTTCTCTGCTCTCTCTCACTCCATCTCTCTGTCTCTTTCACCCACAATCCCTTGCTCTGTGCATTCCATCTCTCCTCCTCCATCAATCTCTTACTTTATCCTCCCCCTTTCCCCTCTCTCTCTCTCTCTCTCTCTCTCTCTCGCTTCGACCCCCTTCCTTCTCACTCAGTGTTTCTCTGTATAACATCTGCTCTCTCTCCTCCCCTCCCCTCCCCTCCATGCTAGTCATCTATTTCTCTTCCTCCTCCTCCATCTATCCTTCTCACGCTCCCTCAATCACTTCGTTTTCTATTCTCCCTCTCCATATCCCTTCCATCCCATCTTCCTCATCCACCTCTCTTTCTCCCCTTTCTCTAACAGTTCTCCTCTCTCCTTCTCCTTTTTTTCCCCAAATCGCTTCTCTTTCTTACATCCGTTCCTTTCTCATCACTTTGTTTCTCTTTTCTCTTCCGCTCCTTCCATCTCCTCCACCTCTTCTCTCCTCCCTCCCTCTATCCATCGTCCCTATCTTTCCTCTACATCTTTCAGTTATCTCGAAGCCATCCTTTTCAGTCGCTTGCTGCAGTGTGTGTGTGTGTGTGTGTGTGTGTGTCTGTATCCTGCAGCTTGCGGCTGTGTCTGTGGCCTTGAGAGGTGAAAGACAATGCTGGGAGCCCCTCCCTGCCTCTCTCTCTCTCTCTCCGCTCGCCTCCCACACACACACACACACACACACACTCACTATCACACACACACACACACACACACACGCAGAGTGAGGAACACAAAGACCCAGACTGTAGAGCTCCTCTCCTCCTCGACCTCGCTCTGCACCACTCCCACACACACACACACTGCCTCACAATACTAGCTACAGACACACACACACACACACACACACACACACACACACCATCTCTCAATGCCAGTTTCTATCCAAACTTGACGCAAAAAACCTCTGTCTCTGTATCACTTCTCTTCTCCCTCCTGAGCAATATAAATTCCCGGCGCTCATCTTTCTGTTATTAAAAACAAAGAAAAACAAGACGACAGTAAACATGTCGTTCCCCCGCAAGTGATGCACTTCCCCTCCGGACCGTCATTTCCCCAAGTTTCACCAAAATCCAATCAGTCACGTCTGAGGTGTTGCGTGCGATGAATGGATAGAGGAACGAATGAACGAACAAATGAACGGAGAGCGATTCATAGCCCCTGGTTTCACTGTGGAGGATGAAACATTTCTGTCCCGTTTCAGTTCGACACATCGTTGTTCCTCTCAGTCTTTAACAGGCTGCTGAGGATTATATGATTCAAATAATACCTTTGTTGTATTTACTATAAGTTGTTCAGGATAGAAGGGGCAAATAAACGCCCAAATTGTCACTGCAAGTGTAATGCATCCCTGTTTTAAGTTTTTATTAAACTGTTTAACTAGGGTTAGACCAAAAGGTGGGATCAATAATAACCGTTTCTATTAAAAATTGGATATCAGCCACTGTCACTATCATCCACCTCTGATATGATGGATATGATGCAGTTTGATTGATTATGTATTTACTGTATAATTGATCAATACTTCACTGGTAGTCTATACGAAGCCCTTAGCCTGAATTGATTCTAAAGCCACATTTTAGTATGTGGCACATTTTAAATATGCATTAATATGTTTTATTATTACTTTTTATTATTATCATCCTGAGTTTTAGTGTCCCATGATGGTCTAAATGTTGTTTCAGAGGCTTTTCACCCTGATAAGAATACAATTCCGGGGGAAACACTGAATATTTGTAGGTTTCTGGAATTGTTTGGCATGAAAACATGCAGATGCAGTACAGCGGCCTGCCCTCGACACTACTCTCTCTCTCTCTCTCTCTACCTCTCTCCATTTTACTCCTCTTTCACTCCCTCCATCTTTCTCTCCCTCTCTTTCAGATGGAGAGCTCGAAAAGGAGAAAAATGGCAGATGAGGTTTGAGATGGAAGAAAGGAGCGAGGAAGAGGGCAGAAGGAGACGGAGGAGGAGGGGGAGGAGGAGGAGAAGGAGAAGGAGGAAGAGGAGGAGAAAAAGAAGGAAGAGGAGGAAGAATTCAAAGATACTGAATATCAGCACAAAATATAGGTATCAGCGTCGGCCTCACCTAGTGGAGTCACTCAGCGGAGAGGTTTCCTTGACAACCGTGTATAAGAATATAACACTATATTATCAGTCATACAATGTATGTTCTTGCTGAAAAAAAATACTTAATTGATACAGGATACTGATAACTGAAGTGGTACCGGATCAATATTGGCTGATAATTTAGTCAATGCAGAAATATAAACACTGATGATCACTAACGGCTCAGAAAATCCAAGTCGCACTATCCTTAATCTCTGAATATCTCCTCATCAGTAAACAAGAACAAAAGCTCCAGGCAAAGTTATTTTTTAATTGATTTTAACCGAACAAGTTTGTCACAAAGCAGTTTAAAGGCCGACGAATCGCGAAAACACATCAGAGTTTTAAGATGTGAGGCCCGGGGAACAAAGTAGAGAGCGAGAAAAAGTTTCTTTCATCAAGGATTTATGTAAGAGTCGAGTCGAGTCGGCGTTTTTCAAAGAGATTCAGTTTGTTTTAAAGCAGCAGACGGCCTTAGTCCAACAGTCTGGGAGCTCTATGGGCAGGATTTGGAGACTCAACGCTCCATTTACATCCGCCCACACACACACAGACAGAGAACACACACACACACACACACACACACACACACACACACACACACACACACTGAATACTCCTTCTCCTGCGGTCTAGAACCATATTTTGTGAAACTTTACGGCCTCGCTGTAAAACATGACAGCTCACCTCAGCTCTTTATTAACTGGTTAAAGTCCTGTCACTCCATGTCTCTCTCTCTATTCTCTCTATTTCAGTTTACTGCCATGACATGAAACATGAAATCTCCTAAAAGTAACATTTTTCATTGCTTAAAAGAAAAGGATTCAGGTTTTTTTTCACACCTCTTGTGCTGGCAAATACATAAATTAGAGTTGTATAGTCATGAAATTCACACTTTCAATTCAAGAAAGCGCACCGAAATTGGAACAATGAGTTTTGGACGTGACAACAGCTATTTGTGTTAATAAAAGAGAGACAAACATGTTCAAGGTAGAGATGATGAGTGCTGCTGCTGTGTGTGTGTGTGTGTGTGTGTCTGACATTTGTTCCCATTGTATAGTTCTGAATGGAGGCAGCAGTCAGTACCAGCCACAGAACACACTGTGCACTGCCTCTCTGTACCCTTCCCCCCCTAACACACACACACACACACACACACACACACACACACACACACACAGGGCCAAGGTTGCAGGGTGCTGGTGCCTCTTATCCTATTTCCCTTTACCCTTTAACACCAGACAAGGCCAAGGACTAAGTTTTCATAACACACACCCTGCTCCTCCTAAAATAAAAATAAAAATATTTGAATATTTCGACAACTGCCACATGAAAATTTGCTGAAAGCGGAAGCCATAAAGACACTTGGCTGCAATGGCAAAGTCAAGCTACAGTCATCAGCGATCCACTATGTGTTTTGCTGTGTGTGTGTGTGTGTGTGTGTGAGAGAGAGCGAAAGAGAGAGAGATGGAGAGAGAGAGAGAGAGAGAGTAAGTGGAAGAAAGAGGTGTGTAAGGATTGTACAACCTCTTTCTGAAGATGGATAGTTATGGCACTGAAAATGCACACACACACACACACACACGCACACACACACACACGGCCAATCTCTTCAAGGCTAGTCAGGACATAAAGAGCAGTCTGAGGTCTGGCAGACGGAGAAAATGGACTTGACCTATAGATGGACAAATATAGCCATAAAACACACACACACACACACACACACACACACACAGGCAGGCTGAGTGGAAGTGAGAGGGTGAGGATAATAAAATGTCACTAATGCTGGAATGTGAGAGAAGTGTGTTTTCTGGTCTTGCTGTATTCAGAGTCACACTGCAGCACGATGCAGTGCAGCGGCCTGTCCTTGACACTGCTCTCTCTCTCTCTCTCTCTCTCTCTCTCTCTCTCTCTCTCTCTCTCTCTCTCTCATCATTTTTCTCCTCTTTCACTCCCTCCATCTTCTTCTTCCTCGCTCCCAGATGGAGCGCTCGAAAAGGAGAAAAATGGCTTGAGAGGGAAGAGAGGAGTGAGGGAGAGGGCAGAAGGAGAATAAGAAGGAGGAGGAGGAGAAGGAGAAGGAGAAGAAGATGAAGGAGGAGGAGAAGAAGAAGGAGGAAGAGGAGGAGAACAAGAAGAGGAGGAGGAGGACAAGACGAAGGGGGAGGAGGAGAAGAAGAAGAAGAAGAAGGTGGAGGCGGAGAAGAGGGAGGAGAAGGAGGAAGAGAAGGAGAGGAGAGAAGATGGCTAGAGATGGTGAAGGAGAAAAGGAAAAAGGAGAGAAAGGAAAAAGAGGAGGGAGGAGTTTGATTTCTTCAATTTCTAACCTCCATGTCTTGTATTCAGTGTGTTTTGTCGAAGGTAAATGTAAAGGAATAATTGCTTTGCGAAGCTTTGGCAGTGTTGGCTCTCTTCCATTCATTCATGCCAATAACACTCACTGAACTGAATTGAAAGAGAGAGAGAAAGAGAGAGAGAGAGAGAGAGAGAGAGAGAGAGAGAGAGAGAGAGAGGTAGAGCCCCATTAAGGAAACAAACAAACCATCAAACACTACCAGGCAGGAAGGAAGGAACAGAGGAAGGAGGGAAGGAAGGAAGGAGGGAAGGAATGAACGAACACAAGAACGAGAGAATATGAAATCCCCCATAGCGCTGATTTCATTATTGAGAAGAGCCACAACAACGTCTCCATTACAAAAATGATAATCTGAATAAAAGCTGACTGATGATGTTTGTCTACAACAACGTTTGTCCTGATGCTGCTCTCTTAATGTTTAATCCTAAATAAATTGAATAAATGTTTGTGTCATTATGTAAAAAACTCTCACTTGGACCCAGAAGGCACTGCAAAATCATCACCGTGAAGCTTCACCACGGATAATCCACTGGAAAATGTCAAAACTGCCCAGTTGTCAATGGGAGGAGGGGGAGAAAAATTAACCCAGTCTCAAATTTGAAAGATTGACTTTTTGGAGATGAGAAGTTTCTGCTGGACACTGAAAGCTGTTTATTATAACTTGTATTGTATGTACAGTAGGGCTGAACGATACTGACAAAAAATCTAATTGCGATTGACAGAATATTGCAATTGCGATTTATACTGTGATTTATATCTTTGCAAGTTTTTCTTGTAATAAATCTTTTAGGACTTTAAAATTGTTTAAAGAAAAGCGATTTTGTTGTCAGTGTTCAGGATTTACTGAGTTTGAGTCTAAAAGGTTTTGATTCATGGACCAAAGATTATCTGCAGCTCTAAAACTCCAGTTTGGGCCAAACTCTCTCTGAAGAAATGAATTGCAGCCTCTGCGATTTGGAAATTGCAGAAGTTCACGTTGCGATTTTAATTTATTTTCGATCAATTGTTCAGCTCTAATGTACAGATGTACAGGCTGTATACAGCTAATATTGTCAGGACAGGATTTACCTGCTGAAGTTCCTAAAACCAACAGCTGAGGATCGGGTAGGAGGGATTGTGTGTGTGTGTGTGTGTGTGTGTGTGTGTGTGTGTGTGTGTGTGTGTGTGTGTGTGTGTGGGTGAGAGTGAGTGACATGGGATTGGCTACAGTGTGTGTATGTAAACTGCAGCAGCTCAGCATGTGTACAGCATGGACGGATGGTAATCCTGCACAAATCAGCGTGTGTGTGTGTGTGTGTGTCGTATGGCAACATGTGTATGAGATGTATGAGTGCAAATCTATCCCTGGATGTGTGTGTGTGTGTGTGTATGTGTGTGTGTGTGTGGGAGTAGGAGGGGTGATGCTGGATGATTGTTTACAGGGCCAGAGGGGTTTAGGGGGTGGGGGGCCGAGGGTTAACCCCTTCTGCTCATATGGGGCAGGAGAGGGGGTGGAGGGGGGACGGAGGGAGGGAGATGGAGGGAGAAAAAGAGCGCTGAAGGAAAGGATGGAGGGAGAATGGAGAGAACGACGGAGGATTGAGGAAGGAAGAAAGGGAGGATAGATGGAGAGCAAAGGAATAGATTTTGGGATAGAGCGTGAAAAGGGGTGAATGGAGAGAATGAGGAGGGATTGAGGAAGGAAGGAAAGAGAGAAGGAGGGAGGGAGGGATAGATGGAGAGAAAAGGAATTGATTTCAGGATAGAAAGACCATGAAAAGGAATGAGGGAGAATGGAGACAACGAGGGGGGATTGAGGAAGGAAGGAAGGAGAGGGAGGGAAGGAGGGATAGATGGATGAAGATGGGGAGAGAAAAGGAATAGATTAAAGAGAACATGAAAAAGAATCAGGGAGAATGGAGAGAATGAGGGGGATTGAGGAAGGAAGGAAGGAAGGTGGGAAGGAAGGAAAGAGAGGGAGGGAAGGAGGGATAGATTGGGGGAGGGTAGCGGAAGGATGGAGGGGAGGATGGATGGAGGGATGGAGGGAGGGCAGGGTGTGGATGTTCAGCGGCCCAGTGTGTGTGTGTTGAAGCTTAAACATCTGGGTGGTTTGGATTGGACGGTGATGGTGAGGGCCCGCCCCCCCCCCCGCAACATCTGTCTCATCCAGTCCAACTCCGGGACAAGCCGCCGCTCTTTCGCCTCACACACACACACACAAGCACATGCTCAAACACACACACACACACTTCTCTCTTTTATCTACAGTTCCTCTCCTTTCTAGGTTCAAAGTATCTCCGTCTATCATCACTCTCTGCTCTCTCTCTCTCTCTCTCTTTCCTCCATCTTTCTCTCACCTTCATTCTTACTGCGGACACCAGCCACACTCTATATTCGTAATAATATCTACTCACATCTATGATTGATTTACACGGAGTGCTGCGATAAGCCGGGGTGACGCTGATGATCGGTGACGGCACATTAGCTCTCACCGCCGGCATTTAAAGCTTTTCATCCTGCAAAATTACAAAAAAGGCTCCTAGAAATTCTAACTGTTTTACCCAAGAGCAACACGGCCAACAAGTCAACAGAAGTCCACTCATTTCCTCAACAAGAGCGAGAGATGACGTATAACGGCTGAACTTTTTGTCGCAATCGGCTGTCAACAGCCAATCAGATTTAGGTGCTTCCTTGTTTCCCTACTGATGCAACAGCTCTGCCTGGAAAAGTGCAAAATGGACAAGAACTTGATTCCAGTCATTCACAGCTTCCCAGTTCTCTACCACATTTATTTGAAAGACTACAGGAATCATCGACTCAAAAACGATGCTTGGAGAACAGCTGCAT
>NC_136010.1:4498153-4505653 GCF_048128805.1 Centroberyx gerrardi
TTTCGTTCCATTCCTCACACAACACAAGGAAGCCTCAGACTAGAGCTACAAAAAAATCTAATTGCGATTATTTGACAGAATATTGCAAAGGTTTCCTTGTCATATTCTTTTAGAACTGTAAAGTTGTTCAAAGAAAAGTGACGATGTGCAGGATTTACTGAGTTTGAGTATGATGAAAGGTTTCCTGCAGCGCTAAAACTCCTTGTTCAGAAATCCAGTTGGGACACTCCCTCTCTCTTAAACAATTAATTGCAGCCTCTGCGTTTTTGGAAATTGTTCATATCGCGATTTTGATTTTTTGATTAATTGTTCAGCTCTACCTCACAGCCTTGACATTTGGTTCAAATATTAGGAAAATCAAAAGTCGAAATAACTATTACATTAATTTCCAAGTAAACCAA
The DNA here is from genome assembly GCF_048128805.1 of Centroberyx gerrardi. Lineage (NCBI taxonomy): Eukaryota > Metazoa > Chordata > Actinopteri > Beryciformes > Berycidae > Centroberyx > Centroberyx gerrardi. The sequence goes on from NC_136010.1 coordinate 4,498,555, forward strand.
ACCTGCCACACAGTCGCATCTTGGGTTAACACACAGAGGATTATCGGCTCCTTCCTGGATCCCAAAAGGTGAAACACTCTTCCCGCTCCAGTCAGAAACAGCAGAGTCACTCGTCATCATCCGTTCCTGCCTGTAAACTCGAGTCTCTCACGTCTCCCTCGACCCTCTGAGTCACATCTTCCTCCTGTACTTGCTCTAATTTCCTCTCATCAAAAAAAACAGAAAACAAGCTGCCTCCTACCACACTGCTCAGCTCTTAATTTTGCTGCACTTCTCTCTCAGGAATATTATCAAGGCGCCGTGGCCCTGACCCTGTGCACTCCTTACTACTGGTTGTTTTTAATGCTTGTGATGTAGAAATTGAAGCTTATTATATTGTTGCAGTCACTGTAAGTCACTCTGAATGTAAAATGTACTAAAATGAAATGGAAATAAGAATTTTCCAGTACTGTCTTGCATACATTTTCCTGTATTAAGTTCATTTATGGTTTTTTCTTTACACTTAAAAAGAAAAACTATGCTGTTGTCTCAGTCTGCTGGCCTCTATCCAGTAGCATGTACTCTAGTTCACTAGCCCCGTCCCTCCTCTGTGACCGGAGGGGGCTGAGGATGAGATAATCCAACGCTCTCTCCTCTCCTCTTTATTTAGCTGAACGCCTGACCTCCATCCCTCCACATCCATGCCTACTTCAGCCCCTCTCTCCCTTTTTCCCTTCATCCCATCCCTTCCTCCATCCCTCCATTCTGCTCTGGGGGAGGTGGGGTGTGTGTGTGTGTGTGTGGGGGGGGGGGGGAGTGGGGGGATCAAAGTCATCCCATCGTTTGTTTCCCACTGCCCTACTTTCCTCTGCTGCACCGCTTCAACACATTAGACCGCTGGCCTACAGTACCAACGGCCGGGCTCGCACTTCTGTGTGTGTGTGTGTGTGTGTTTGTGTTTGTGTGGGTGTATGTCAGGATTGTGAGCCAAGTGTGTGTAAATATACAGTATATACACACTACTACGTGCAAGTGTGTGTGTGTGTATGAGAGAGATTGTAAGACGTGCAGCCTCCGAGTGTGAGTATACTTGTGTGTGTACACAAACGTGATTATGTGTGTGTGTGTGTGTGTGTGTGTGTGTGTGTGTGTGTGTGTGTGTGTGTGTGTGTGTCTCCAGCAGTGGCTCGGTCCCTGAGGGGAGAGTGAGGCAGGCAGGGAAACACTACTCTCCTCTCTACTGTACATCACAGCTTCCCTCCCTGCAAGCCTGGCTGACTTTCTGCCTGCTTGCTGACTGTTCACCTAACAGCAGCCTGCCTGACTGACTGCCTGCCTGACTGACTGACTGACTGACTGACTGACTGACTGACTGACTGCCTGCCTGCCTGACTGCCTGCCTGCCTGCCTGCCTGCCTGCCTGACTGACTGACTGCCTGACTGCCTGCCTGACTGACAGCCTGCCTGACTGACTGCCTGCCTGACTGACTGACTGCCTGCCTGACTGCCTGCCTGACTGACTGCCTGACTGACTGCCTGCCTGACTGACTGCCTGCCTGACTGACTGACTGACTGCCTGACTGACTGCCTGACTGACTGCCTGCCTGACTGACTGCCTGCCTGACTGACTGACTGCCTGACTGCCTGCCTGACTGACTGACTGCCTGACTGACTGCCTGCCTGCCTGACTGACTGACTGACTGCCTGACTGGCTGACTGACTGACTGCCTGACTGACTGCCTGACTGACTGACTGACTGCCTGACTGGCTGACTGACTGACTGCCTGACTGACTGCCTGACTGACTGCCTGCCTGCCTGACTGACTGACTGACTGCCTGACTGGCTGACTGACTGACTGCCTGACTGACTGCCTGACTGACTGCCTGACTGACTGACTGCCTGCCTGCCTGACTGACTGACTGACTGCCTGACTGGCTGACTGCCTGACTGCCTGACTGACTGCCTGACTGACTGACTGACTGCCTGACTGCCTGACTGACTGCCTGCCTGACTGACTGACTGCCTGACTGACTGCCTGACTGCCTGACTGACTGACTGGCTGACTGCCTGACTGACTGCCTGACTGACTGCCTGACTGGCTGACTGACTGACTGCCTGACTGACTGCCTGACTGACTGCCTGACTGACTGACTGACTGACTGCCTGACTGACTGACTGCCTGACTGACTGGCTGCCTGACTGACTGGCTGACTGCCTGACTGACTGACTGACTGCCTGTTTGTCCATCTGCATTCCTGCTCATTTGCCTGCTTTTACTGTTTGGGTCATCGTCTTCCAGCCTGACTGACTGTTTGCCTGACTGCTTACTTGCTTTCTGCTCTGATACCTGTCTGTCTGTCTGTCTGTCTGTCTGTCTGCCTTTGCTGCCTGTATCTCTGCCTCTCTGTATTGTTCTACACACAAAATTAAAGTTAAAATGAAATGAAAAATGAATTCTGCAACTTGTTAGGTAATTCTCCATATCATATCATACACCTGTTTAACAATAAACACCAAAAAAATCTAAATATATATATTTTTCAGGTATTTTTTGTATCAAATCCGATACATTTTACGTCCTGGAAAACATACTTCATGGCGTACATAAAAATTTGAACAAATAATATCCTATAAAATCTGCAACTTCAAAGAGACACAAGTAGCATCACGGTACGCCGATTCATACACCTGTTTCTTTTTCCTTTTCCTAACCATGGCTGCAGTCCTAAACGATAAATACGCACAAAAAATATTCATACACCACTTTCCACACACAAAATAAAATTGTGGGCAATGTCGGCATTTATAACAAAGAGGGTGCTGTGAGGGTGAAGGTGCGTACCTCCATGCATGCTTTAAAACATGCGTTACACAGACTTTTATGAGTCAACATCAAACAGGGGATTTGAGTGACATTTCATGAGGAGCTTTAATCTTTTCAGTACACCATGTTACATTAGAAGCCTGTTAGATCTCAATAGAGTTTCATGATGAGAACATCTGTATGCGTATGTGTGATTAACATCCTTTTTTTCTACATTTCTATTCTAGCAACAGTAAATTGGTTTACATATTGTCACCCAAATCATACAGTATTGTGAGATGAGAAGAAAGCACACATCAGATGATAACTTAGATCTAAACGTGTGTTATCAATCATTAGGCTATTACGGCTCATAATACAGTATATAGTGGTATGTAATGGCTGTGTGTGACGATATGCTGCTTTGTTGCTGTTGGAGGACGCTGTCAGTGCAAGAGGTGAGAGTCTTCAGAGACCGGGATGATTTTGTCACCCACTTTTGAGTGATTCCTCCCTAAAAAACAACATGTTTCTACTGGAAATACATTGAATTACGGACGCAAGACACATCGAAAAGCCGTTTCCTTGTGACTTTAAGACCACATTTCCCATAAACCCTGTTCCAAAGAGGATGCTGCCAATTGAAGACTCTTTAAAATCACTCCTTAAGACCTCGTTTGGCTCACTTTTACATTACATTACACTTTGTATTATTTTTGTTTTCTTTTACTTATTTTTTAGTTAGTGTCTTAAAAAAAACTGTATCAAATTATTTTAAGTCACTGGATTTTACTCTACAGTTGTCTTACCATGTATGTGTTTATTAATTAATTTCATGCTTTTTTCCCCTTTTAATTGTAAAGCTCGTAACTGTGTTTTGAAAAGTGCTCTATAAATAAAGTTTATTATTATCATTATTATTACTTGCCCCCCCTCCCCGACGTTTGTTTTGAAGAGCAAGAAGAAAGCCGATAACTGCCATTGATAAGAGCTTGAAACTCTGCAGTTAAAATAGTGGAACATGAATAAAAATGTGTATAACTTACAAAGTGAAATTGGTTCCTGTATTGTGCCGTGAAGCAATCCACTAAGGAGTTATTTTTGTATCTTTATGAAGTGAAAAAAAAACCGTTTTGAAAGTGAATAAAAGGTTTGAAAGTGAAAAAAATGAGTGCGTGGCACATTATGTAAAATGCAGTATGAAGGCCGGTACAGGCTGCCAATCTTCTCACCGATGGTCTGTTTGTTTACAGTAGTTATACTAATGTTTCAAAATTTATGTGGTAATGATTTATTGATGTTGAAAACGCTGCAAGAAGCACCTTTAACTGCGTGTCTCTGTGCCTGTTTACCAGCCTGCTTGTCTTTGTAATCTGCCTCCACGTCTCTCCTCACTTTAAACTAAGAATTGAGAATCTATAGGTTGAAAAGTGAACCATGCGGGGCTTGAATTGACGTTATTTGCCATTTGCTCTGTTCTGAGCAGCATCTGAAATCACGTATCTGTGTTTCTGCTCTGCCCACGCTGTGCGCTGTGTGTTTACATGCACAGTATTCTGGATAATATCTCCGATCCCTGTTAAGGTCTTATTTGGGATTAGCTGTACGCACGCCTTAGCGTTCCAGATAATATTACTATATCCCAGGTATTTTATTCAGGTTTTCTCATAATGGGGATAATCCGGCTTATTGTACTGTAAACGGGATACGATTTATTTGATCTGCCGACTGGGAAACACGAGTCCTCGAGCATCCCAAATAATAACAGGATATTGATGTGTATCTAAAAAGACGCAAATTAAGTGACAACAGGAATGGAAAGATGGAAATTTTACCAGCATGCAAGCCTACGGCAATTTTCAATGTAAGTTAGTGCAAAATGATCTAGAGAGAGACCTGTATTTGATCTGTGCACATACAGAACATACAGGCAGAGCTGAAAGCTAGCCTGATAAATGATGGATGGATAGAGAAGGAGGGAGGGAGGGAGAGAGAGAGAGAGAGAGAGAGAGAGAGAGAGGGGAATATAGGAGACTAGAGGCATGTATGTCAGGATCCATCTTTCTCTCTCTGACCTCTTCTATCTTCCCTCTTTATTCTTCCACTAGGGTTCGATCAATATGGGTTTTTAAGATATTTGCTGCCAATGTTCAATATCTTTAAGTTTGACCTTTTTCATGCCAACTAAAAAAAACGATAAGTATTCAGTGTTCCCCCCAGAATTTTGTTCTTGTCTGGGTGGAAAAGCCTCTGAAACAGCATGTAGACCATCATGGGACACTAAAACTCTCCACTGAAATCCATAATAATGAATTGTTTTTAGGGTAAGCAGTAAAGCAGGGTGACACACTGCATCTATTCGATGGTATGGGAGTCTCTGGGATACATTAAGGCCTTTAAACAAAGAATTAATGTACATAAAAATTTACAAAAAATAAGATTTGGAAAGAAAATAAAATATCATTGCAGATTTTACAGGCTGGCAGGAACCTGTGTAATATCTAGAGTCGACGACACTGACCGGCCCAATATAAGCAAATCAATATATCGCTCTACCCCTATCCTCCACCATTTTGTCTCTTTCCCCATTGTTGTTTCCATGCATTCTTTCTCCTCTTCTTCCTCCCTCTCCATTTCCCTTCCCCTCTCCATCCTCTCCTCTCTTCTCTCCTCTCCCTCCCCCTCTCTCCAGTTGATCCCCTGTGGAGAGGACCTGTAGTGTCAGCTGCATCTTCTGACAAGTCCTCTTCATCACTAGCCCCACTTCCCCAAAGCGAGAGGAGGCCCAGGCCCGCGGGTCTGCCTTACCCCAGAGAGGAGGCTCTCAGGCGGGGAAGGTCAGCAGCGTGGAGTGGGTCTGGTGCGGATGTCTCTCTGGAGCTTCAGGGGGAATCAGACGAAGCTCTCTAGCCAGAGTGAGAGGCAGTGGAGGGGCCACTTGTAGAGGGTGAGGCCCCTTGGAGCCGGAGTGGTGTAGAGAGGCGTACAGCGCACACACATACACACACACACACACACTCAAAGCCCCCTCAGATAGCTACATTATGAGCCTTTGGGTCGCTGCAGGTAGACTGGTAGAGAACCAGCAGTCCAGCCTGCCACCAGCCAGTATGGGTTCTGTCCAAGGTTGGATCCTATAGCATTAGCTAAATAAATTCACAGTGACAGCTCTAGTCAAGGTTACCCATACTGCACTGCACTGGCCTGCCACTTATATTTCATATCATGGCTGCCGGATGAAAACCACATATAGAGAAAGAAAGGCTTTCAGGACTGAAGGAAGCAAGGCTCATTTCCCCACTGACATACTGCTGTAATGATGCACCTTTTTATCAGTTTCAAGGGACAAAGGTTCATGAAACTCACTCAATACCTAAATGACCGTGCCAACTTTGAATACCAGTAAGAAAAACAGAAATTGTGGCTATCGTTGACAGTAGAGAAATGATGCTCATTGATCATGGTAACTGACATTCTCGGAAGCAGCATGCTCAAATCAATAGCTGTATGACTAGAATACAGTGGAACAGATCATGACTGATTAGTTTAAAAATGAGGTGGCATTACTGGCCTAACCCACACACTGCCACACATTCACACAGCTACACCCATGTGTCTGAAATTTACTTTTTGGCTCACTTATACAATGGCTCAGGTCTGTAATTCATCATGAAGTGCAACAGAACTTAACCTATATACTACCATAACCGAGGAATTCAAATCTTAACATCTCAAAACGCTTATTGATTTTTCCGCCAAAGACAAATAATGTTATGTAATAATGTTAATTTCAGACCCTGGTTACTTCCATTCGTACGTCCGGTGACCTACCACTCACACACACACACACGCTCATCTGACCTCCAGGCTACCGCCGGAGCGATGAAAAGGAAGAAGAAGAAGCCTGCTGCCTGTTTTGTGGACCCATCAGTGAAAACCACCGGCCTGGACCATCATACAGTAAGAGCTTTCTCCTTCAGTTCCCACTGTTAGAGGAGTGGGAGAGAAGAAGAAAGGCAAGCTGGTGGTCAGAAGCTCTTAACAGTGATTTACTAGCTGCTTCTCTGAGCTGGACATGGGCGTGTGTGTGTGTGTGAGAGAGAGAGAGTGTGTGTGTGTGTGTGGATAGAAGGAGAGAGAGCTATGAGAGTGGACTGTGTACGCCTTTGAAAAAGAGAGTATGTGTGCACTTGCTACTCCCCTCAGTGTGCTGTATGTTTGTGAGTATGAGCGTGTGTGTGTGTGTGTGTGTGTGTGTGTGTGGCCGACCATCTGCTGTGCTGAGATGAGCTGCCTGCTCCTGTTAAATGTCCTGA
>NC_136010.1:4510653-4568153 GCF_048128805.1 Centroberyx gerrardi
TGCTTTTAATACAAGGGCAGACAGTGTGTGGCAGCTTTACATGTGGTTTCGAGGCTTTAAAAGGTTTTTTAATGCTTGTACGCACTGGAAGTAAAAACAGCCTGCATTAGACTGTTCTAAAAACCATTAGAGCTGAAATTAAAATGAGTTTCTACAAGTCAGATGCTTGAAATACGCAAATATACCCAAAGCTAGATGGCTGCTTAAATTCTGGATTACGACTTTAAAGTGGTAATTTGGAACTTCTGGTTGTTGTGGGTTTTTTTTATATCCATTTTTGCCCAGTTCTTCTTCTGTTTATTCCAAACACACTGGAAATGTAAAACGCATCACTTCCTGTGCGGCAGAGGATTTTTCCCAGGAAAGAGCTACCAGACAGTTTCAGTCCTATTTCAAAGTCTCCACAGTGAGACCTGACTCTTCAGCATTCCCATCTCAGAGCTGATTCTACACACACACACACACACACACACACACACACACACGCCTCTATAGCTGTTACCAGCATCTAAAGAGACCTGCACTCTCAGTAATGAGGTCCTGAGTGCTACAACTGCCTTTTAGTACGACACACACATTTCTCTCTCTTTCTCCCTCTCTCTCTCACTCTCTCTCTCTCTCTCTCTCTCTAACACACACACACACACACACACACACACTTACTCATCAACTCATCAAGAACAAATCAGATGTTTTGCTGATTAGGGCCGACCTGAGCAGAATGAACAATGAGCCGAAGACCCTGATGACATTGGAGCTGGGAAGTCAACCAGCAACTGACTCAGTCCAACTTGGTGGGTTTTACACACACACACACACACACGCACACACACACACACACACACACACACACACAGGCCCTGTCAGTCAGCCTGGCCCCCATGCTGCCTGCTCCGCGTCTCTCCATGGCAAACTGGCCTTTCCATTACTGAACAACTCTCAGCAGAGAGACAGGCAAACAGAGAGACAGACAAAGAGAAATAAAGATGGATAGACAGAAAGAAAGATAGACTGACAGACGGGCAGGCAGACAGGAGAATGGAGAGAGAGAGAGAGAGAGAGAGAGAGAGAGAGAGAGAGACGAGAAAGCAGCCTGATAACATGAACGTCATGAAATAGGCGAGAGATTTGCAACGTTTTCTACTTATTTCACAAACACATGTCTTTCTTAACGCCGAACAGGAACGCACCGCGCGATGCATAATTCAACAGTCTGGACGCACTGAAAAGATGTTCAGCTATTAATGAGAATTGCTCTGAAAACAGGAGAGGTTGAAGGGAGAAATGAAAAAATGAACAGACACACAGACAGAAACGGAGGTGAAGATAAGAGTAGGAGAGAGACAAAAATATGAAGGCTAAATAAACATTTTCTGCTTTTCTTTTATCTACAGTGTGGGAGCAGCGGCTCTGACCCTCGCACTCCGTACTAATTCATTAAAAAAAAAAAAGGTTTGGATGGAAATCAACAGAAGTATGTTCACTGCTAGTGTGTTTTCCTGTTAGACCCCCCCTCTCCATGTGTGTGTATATGTTTTAGAAACTGAACTATAGATCTGTGTGGATAGAGCGGACACAGAGAGACTGGACTTCTAGATTCATTCAACAGTAGTAGCTGAAAGTGCATTACACTGATCTAGAAAATACAAACGTATAATTAAAAAATCAAAACAACAACTTGCAGGCGATAACCAGTGAAAAAATGTGCAGCCTTTATTGTAGTGGCTCCATATTTCCATATGAGTCATTTAAATAGGGAGCCACTACAATAAAGGTTTTTTAATCTTTGTTTTATCTTTATTTTATACATTTTTTTCACTGGTTATCTCCTACAAGTTGTTGATTTGGCAGCTGTTTCCCTACACACCGACCAGATCCAAGCAGCGCTTCTTTCTCATGTTTCTTGTATCATGTATATATATTTTTTTCCAATTGATAATTGAGCTCAATTTCACCTTCATCTCAATCAACTGCAGGCCCAATGTTTAGAGTTTGCATTAAAGCAGTGAAAGCATAGTGTCACTGATAAAACACTAGGATAGCTATACTAGAACCATAATAGGGAACCAAACCCAAAACCTAACTCCAACCTAACCCTGTTTCCAGCCTGGTTCTGTATAATGGGAAAACTAACAGGGGAACATGGGAGTCGACCATGGATGAGGAGGTGTACAGGAGGTGTGAGGGGTCATTAAGTTTGTGGAGGGGGTTTTGGGAGGGGGGGGGGTAGATAAGCCCTAAGCTATTCTCTGGAACAACTCCAGATTTACAATAAGAGGCTTTTTCCCTGGGAGGCGAGACATTCAGGGTGGAGACAGAGACTCTCACTATTTTACTAGTTTGTTTGCCTGTCAAAGTGTTCGGTAGAAAAGGCAAACTCAGAGGCAGCCAGTGTTTCTTTGTCATGTGGCTTGTGGCTGAAGTTACTCCCATCCATCTGATGATCGGGGACAGTAAGTTTCCCAGCCCAGTAGTCAGCTGGTATTTCAAAGTCCAGCCTAGTCCAGCAATCAAAAAGCGTTCTTCTTACTTTTGTTATTACCTCCTCTAATTATCAAACTGAGGTTGAAATACCCCAAACCAATATCCGACACCCATCTCCCAATTTGTTTTCCTCATAATTGGTCGCCGTCCTCTCAAAATGAGCTAGCTTTAAAGTGAGAAATATCAAAAAGATTACTTTCTCTGTGTGGGAGTATTTCCTGATTTTTGAAGGTAAAAGAGGATGCAACCAATCACGGCTCCCAGGCTGTAATAAGTAAACTAACAGAATTACTTTTGAAATAAGTACCGAGCAGTTTGTAATATTTTGCTTTTGAGTAACGAGCCCAACACTGCTAACTGATAAATATAAACAGTGAAGTTGATCCTATGTATGAATTTCTTTCCAAAGCCTTTGCCTTTCCATCCAGGCAAAGGGCGGCTGCTTTAAAGAATGTAAAATATAAGATAGTTTTGATTTGTTTAACACTTTTTTGGTCACTGCATAATTCCATTTGTGTTATTTCATAGTTTTGATGTCTAAAATGTGGAAAATAGTAAAAATAAAGAAAAGTGTGGTGTGTCCAAACTTTTGACTAGTAGCGTACATTATTGTAATAGTTAGCTAGATTTTTAGAATAGAATAAGACCTTTAAATTATGGTTTATTGTCTGCAAAAGTGTCTGGTAGAGCAGAAAATCTTACCAGCCAAGTTTGGCTGGTGGTCTTCTCCTCTCTTAAATCAACGTAAAACCTTGATCTTTATTCTTTTTTCTGTCACTACACTACTAATTAAAAAGGTAAAACGCTGCAGGGGACTCCATGCTTTCCATTAAAAGAAAAAAAGAAGCCTTTTATACATATATATTTATATCACTATCTCTCTAGCTCCAGCAGCTAGTCCATGTGGCAGCGCTGACCCATATCTGTCCATTAAGGAGGATTCTCGGAGGAGGTGTTTCCCTGGGCGAGTCACTGTGGATTAGCCTTCTCACTACAGGCAGCCAGCCAGCCAGTGTGCCAGCAGACAGCGACAATAATAGGAAGCAGCCATGTAGGTCTGGAAACAGCCAAGCTAACTAGAGAGCTGTGTCATTAAAATCAGAAAGGCCTCATTTCACAGTAAAAGCCTCATCGTCAGTCTGTTCACGAGCTGGAGACGCCCGTCAGTCACGGTGGACACGCGCGGCGCTCTAATATGTCAGCTGTTAGATTGTTCCGATGCCGTGTTCGCTTGTTTGTGAACGACAGATGGAACAGAGAAAACGCAATTTCTGTTGTTGCGGTCGCACCGGAGAAGAAAAAAGGCTGCTTTTCAACGGCTGCTAACAGACGGCGGAGGATGTGGACAGCGGTGACGAGTGGCTCCAGTTTTGGTTTACAATTCACAAAATTGTGTCCAAATCATTCTATCTAGTTCCCAGTGCTTCATGATAATGTCCTACATGGCTCATTTTTTTTGTGTTCACACCGCATATCTTCGTGAATTTTTTTGGATGATCTGTTTTAGTATGTAACCCATATCTGGTACCAATAAGAACTGTCAGCGACGTTGAAAAGACGCAGAACAACAACAACAAAAGCCACATCTGTTTTTGTACCTACGCTTCTCGCCAAACAACAAATAAGTCGCTTTTTAGCTTTCCATTGTTGTCTCATTGCCCTCCACGCTAATACTGGCTAGGCCAAGCTGCCAAAACTATGGCAACTGTCTCAGACAGATGAAGTAAGATTTACTTATTGTCATGACAACGCTGACAAAGTCCGATTTGAGCCTCAGGATTTGCCTCAGGATCTGATTTTATACCACATGTGGTCCAGATCGGAATTGCAAAAATGCTTACTGCTGTTCACACCAGTTAGAAATGATCAGATCTGAGTCACATGAGGGAAAAAAAAGGGACACTTTCAACTGTAGTGTGAACGGAGCCTTAGGGTTAGAGTCTGCTATCAGGATGCTGATTGAGCCTCTCAAAGCAGTCAAGGCCCCCTGTAGTTCTCAATTCTGCCTGAGCGGACTGTTGGCTAATTTTGCTTTGCAACAACATGTAATTCCAGGAAGTAAAAATGGAGTCACTGAAGGTTTCCAGGCCCCAGGTTCCAGGCCCTTCAATTTCACAGATATTGCAGGTGAGTTTGGGCCCAGAAAACTACAGCTAGACATGTTCACCAGCTCAGAGAATATACTGAGGCCTGGTTAATTTACCACAGCCAGGCGCATGAATCAACCCAGAGCAAATGATCTAATAGGACCTTGGTTTAATCTCCTCTTAATTCCTTTTCAATTACTATCATCCCCAGCCCACATTACCTCATTTTCAATTACCATATAATCTGAATGCCATAATAACTGGTTAGCCTACATCTCTTTGTTAAGGGTGCAGGCTGGGAGAATAGAGATTCCAATTAGACCAATGGAAGCTATCTAACGGAGAATCTGTCTGACTCTGCTTTCATAAAGCTTCTCAGAAAAGGAGCGCTGATCGAGTCATGAGAACATTTATCTTCATCTTCGCTCCTGCTAAATTGAGAAACTAGTCTCTGATCGGCACTCCTTTTCTCAGATCATTTAGGAATATGCAGTGAACGATTTGTTCGAATGTAGAGAGGCGTATCTTGACATTGTGAAGTTTAAGTGGCTCTTCTGCTTCCACAGACTCTTGTTCTGATTTACCTAAAATGGCCTGGTAACTATTATTATTAGCAGAGTAGAATATTACCAGCAACACCTGGCCAACTGCTTGTACATTATAACGATAGCTGTAAATTTAGTTTACTCTACCAGCTACTTTGACAGATAACTAACCACTGTTTAACATTTTGATCCTATTCTAAAATCTTTTTTGCCTAGTTACACGGTAAAGTCTGGAATCACCCAGCCAGTGGATAAAAAAGTTAAAGGGGCAATAAGTCAGATGTTTACTGCCCCATTGCACCAAGTGATAGTAATATATCTGTGGGGGTTGACGGGGTTGTTGATCAATACCAATGACTCAATGATTACTTGGCTTTCAAAACTCACTTTCCAGGCAATCGAGACATTTTGTTCTCAAGCCAGAAAAGCAGTATTATTATTATTATTATTATTCCAGTGTTTAGCATGGTGATATATTCCCTCTGCACTAGATGTTTCTGTTGGATCTCTGCTCTGATTACCTGGCTTTACAAATGTGACTTTATTGTTTGTGTTAATTACAGGCCACCGTAGATCAGTGCCAGAGACTTGGCGATGTTGTTGCAGTTCCTACCGGTCGCTGATAGAGGTTATAGATTACTTCACGCCCCTTTAAGTTTCTCAGCCTGATTGTTAACATTTCTAATTGAGACCAAAGCGGAGAGCTCTCTTCCCCATCGCTCCCCTGTTCATCCCTCACATCCACTCTTCTCTCCTCTTTCTTCCCTCTCCTCTCATCCTCTCTCTCCCCGTCAGCCGGGTTACAGAATGCTGCAGGTCTTTAGTGTGTGTGTGTGTGTGTGTGTGTGTGTGTGTGTGTGTGTGTGTGTGTTGTTTATTAATGGGCTCGGTAATGAGCTGTCCTCATCTGCATACAGATGAACAGCAGCGTTCCTGCCTGATAGATTAACACACAAACAGGAGTTAGAGCGATCTGACCGACTCGATAACACACTCCTGTCGCCTGGGATCAGAGAGTCTCTCTGTTTCTCTGCTGTGGTTTCCATCTGTCTTTCTCTGTCTTTGTTTCTCTCCGCCTGTGTTTATCTCAGATTCTCTCTCTTTCTCTCTCTCTCTCTCTGTGACTATCACTGTCTCTCTGTCTCTCTACTTGTCTCCATTTGTCTCTCATTCTCAGTCTCTGTTACTTTTAGTAAGTAATTAATTAATTTACTTAGTTATTTACCTTATAAGTAACTATTTATTTTATAAAGTTATACTCATTATTAAATTAACTTGTTAGAGTATTTTTGCGTTCCCCACTTCAAAAACAGGCCATAGTAATACAGCTGGTGCTGCCAAGTTTGTTGTTTGTCAGTCACATCAATGCAATTCAAGATTGTTGCTCTGGTTTTACAACAGTAAGCAAATCGTATTTACATCAAGCAGATTTAGATTGCATGTTTTCAATCAGCAGCATGTTGACTGCATGAGATACTGAGGGATCTTCACTTTTCTCCATGTTTAAAAAAAAAAAGTGCACCAACAGATGAGACTAAAATAAGAGTAACGACATCATAATTTTAAAAACTAACTCAGATAACGGATTACCAGGATTGAAAAATTAACATGTTAAGTTACACATTATCACAAAAAAGTAATCTAATACACATTACAAAGTAAGGTGGTATCCCAACACTAGATGCAACAGCAATATAATGATATGAACATACACATTTTCGTACAAATAATAACAATAATAACTGCAGGCTTGAAAGTCAATTGCAGTCAACATCGCAGCAATTGTTAAGTTAAACTGGCCCGATTGGAAATTTTCATGAATCAAATTGAACTCCACAGTGTAACAAGAGCGATGACAGGCAGTTACATGCAAGTTTCTAAAAATTACTTTTCGACAAAATACAAACTTTGCTTTAGATAAATCAAGCTCTCTTTGTGAAACTCAACACAAACTGAGCTACTGAACCGCACCCAGCTCTAAATTAGTCTTAACATCTGGCTGCCGCTCTCAGCTGCATGAGCCGAGCCGTACAGACAGACAGCGATGATGATGATGATGATGTTGATGATGAAGAGTGTGAGAGGTGCAGAGCAGCAAAAGCCTCCTCAAATGAATAATTAACAGCCTCTATTCTCTATTATCTATTTTTACCAGAGTGGAGGTGAGAGAAGCAGCTAATGCTCAAACATCCATGAAGGAGCAAGGGCCAGGCTTCAATAACAGGGACAGAGAAGACAATAGGAAGAGGAGGAGGAAGAGGAGGAGGAGGAGGAAGAGATGGCAGAAAGAGTAGAAGAAGAAGAGGAGCAGCAGCTGAAGCAAAAGGATGAGATGAGAGGAATACGGAGGAGAGGGAGCAGGAGGAAGAGGAGGAGGCTAATGTCAGCTGTACATAAAGTGACTGGAAAAGAGTGGGGGAGCAGATGCAGTAAAGGAGTAGAAGAAGATGAACAGAGGAGACGAAGAGGAGAAACCATAGGTATGGCCAGTAGAGAGGAAGAAGAAGAGGGGGAACAGCAGAAGTTATGGCCAGTGGAGCAGGAGGAGGAAACTAGAGGAAGGAGGGAGAGAAAAGGTAGAGGAGGAGGGTGAGTAAGAGCAGACAATGGAAGAGGAGAAAGAGGGGGAGAAGGGAGTGAGTATAAGGATGTATAGGGAATAAAATGAGAGAGAGAGAGAGAGAGAGAGAGAGAGAGAGAGAGAGAAGGAGGGCGAGTCATGACAGATTATTCAGAAGAAGCTGCTATCTAAAGCTACACTGCTCCTTCGTTCCTGCAGCGTACGACACTGAGGACGTTTTGCAGAAAATCAATTTTGCATCACAAGGAAAATATTTGCTGGGAGGAGAAACAGCGGTGGCGTTGTTGTTTGTTGTTGTTGTTTTTTTTTGTTGTTCAGTCTGAATCGCAGCTGGTTAGATGATGGATGAGACTTCAAACTCTGGGTGTTGCTTTGCATATCTGAACGACTGAGGAGCAGCAGTCACACAAAGACTGAGGCTTTATCCATTCTGCTTCCTCTGCTCCCTGCATTATCTCTGCCTCTGTGTGTGTGTGTGTGTGTGTGTGTGTGTGTGTGTTGTGTGCACAGAAAGCATTACAGTGTGTTTGCACATTACTGTATGTGAGTGTGTGTGGTGTGTGTAGGAAGAGGTGCAATACAGTGTGTGCATGTATGTGGGTCTGTGTGCATAGAAAGAAGTGTATTACAATGTGCATGTGTGTGTGTATGTGTGTAAAAAGCAGTGTATTATAGTGTGTGTGTGTGTGTGTGTGTGTGTGTGTGTGTGTGCAGAGAGAAAGCAGTGTATTACTCTGTGTGAGTATGTGCGCATAGAAAAGTGTATCGCTGTGTATTTTTGTGTGTGTTTATGTGTGCCTAGAAACCATTGTATTACTGAATGTGTGTGTGTGTGTGTGTGTGTGTATGTGTGTAAAAAGCAGTGCATTATAGTGTGTGTCTGTGTGTGTGCAGAGAGAAAGCAGTGTATTACTCTGTGTGAGCATGCGCGCATAGAAAAGTGTATCGCTGTGTGTGTTTATGTGTGTGTTTATGTGTGTGTTTATGTGTGCCTAGAAACCATTGTATTACTGAATGTGTGTGTGTGTGTGTGTGTGTGTGTGTGTGTGTGTGTGTGTGTGTGTGTGTGTGTGTGTTTCCACAGCAGAGCAGAGCAGCTGGATCTGGTCCTGTAGCGTTGCTAAGCTAATCAGGTTAGCCACCGGACAGACGGAAGGAAGGAAGCATCTCTCTTCTCATCTCCTCTCTTCCGCTCACACCCTTCCGCTCCTCCTCCTCCTCCTCCTCTCATCACCTCACTCCTCTCCTCCTCCTCTTCCTCTCCCATCACCTCCTTCCTTCCTAAATCAGGCTTTATCTTCCATCTGCCCCCTTTTTTCTCTTCTGTTTACGCCCCTCGTTCCCTCCTCCTCCTCCATCACCTCCTCCCTTCCTAATTTTAGAATGCCGGTGGCCAGTAAAAATGTTTTAAAAGGTCATTTGTCCCTAGTGCAGTAAAGATTTTAAACCAAACTCAACATATATACCCCCTTCCTACCTACCCTTGCAATTTTGTTGAGGTGGGACAGCCAAAGCCACACCTGCACTGTATTCTGTTTTTTACTGTTTGTCTGTGTTTACAAGGTTTGTATTGATCTACAGTATATGTATCTATATGTATTGATGATGTCTTGTTACTCCTGGTCAAGTTTCCACATCAAAGACAATAAAAGTGTCCTTATTCATATATATTTTCCATACATTTCCAGACCTGTGCAGCAACCCAGTACCCAAGACCTGACACACACACACACACACACACACACACACTCCCCACCCCCACATCCCTATGAACAGAGCCCACTGGAGGGGGGGCGAGGGGGATGGAAGCCCCTCTGTCAACAGAAATTATAGCGGAGAAATGATGTTTTATTGGAGAAGCCAACGCACCACAACCCCCTCGTTAAATGAACAAATCAACCAACCATGATGATCAGGCCTGTGTGGACATGCTCATCATACAGTTCAATAAAAGACACTGAGTTAATGATTCAATAGTCAAGACAGCAGGGATGAAGCTCAGATGAAATCTATAGGCTCCACTTGTTTCTTCCTGACCATAAAGATGAAGTATTGGTACTTTGGTATAAGAGTTCTGTCGCAACACGTTGGTTTTAATCTTTCACGTCTAGTTAAAAAACGGCAGTAACTCCATTTTCATAAAGGGCAATAACTTTTTACTCTTTCTTCTCCAACTTGAGGTTGCCTATAAAAAGTATCTGCATTCATTTCAGTTTTGCGCTGCAAGTCGTTTTATAAGAGCAGGTGTCACATTTTGTAAAAAGGTCGATATCTCACTTTGGAACAGAACTCTTCACCTGATACCAAAGTACCAAGACACTGTCCTTATGCTGAGGAAGAGAGAGCCTATAGATTTAATCTCAGCTTCATTCCTGCTATCTTAGACCGTATTGATTCATTACTCATAACTCATTGTTCTCCTTAGGATTGCAAAGTTTGGGAGGCCGAGTGCACAGAAGAGTCAACAAATGAGTAAACTCCAGGTTGGGTTACTCATGTTTTGTCCTCACCTGACTTTTCCACATATCAGTATAACAATTAAGACCCAAACAGCGCTTCAGTTTCCCTATTCTTTATGCATATGTGATGTTCTGGCTAGATTTTTTGGTGAATTTTATTGCTTAATTGCAGTTATTTGTATTGCAAAGTGATAAAATTCACAAACTGATCACAATTTCGCCCCCAGCACAGTAGCATAAATGAAATTCATTAAGTAAATCGATTAAGATGAATATGTTTTGAAGCATTGGGGGGGAAGGGGGGGTGGGGGGGGGGGGTGGGGGGTGCCTCCGGCTCTGCACAGCTGCTTTGTTCTCTTTGTTTTACAGACAGACAGGCAGCGGTGGAGGTGGAGAGTTTGACCCTGAAACCTCGCTGGCTGTCAAATTGGCATCCTTCCACCTACCTACCCCCCCACCCCCATATCACCCCCACCCACCCATCCATCCACCCATCACTCTCCCACACCGCCCCACCTCCTCATTTATCTCTCTTTTATTCCTGCCTCCCCTCCCCTTCCCTCTCTTCCTCTTCAACTCCCCCATTCCTTCACCCTACCAACTCCATCCCTGCCCCCCCACGCACCCCCCCATCTATCCTCCTCCTCTTCATCCCTGTCAACCCCCCCACCCCCTCTTCCTCCCCTCCACCCCCTTCGCTCTTTCCATGCTATACGTTACATATATATTCTGCTCTATGAGGGCTACAGACGTTTCTTTTTTTCTATAAATAGGAAGCTGTACCTCGCTCTCTCTCTTTCTCTCTCTCTCTCTCTTTCTCTCTCTCTCCCTCTCCAGCTATGGCGTTTATTGGTTTCCCTGGAAACTGATCAAGGCTGCATGGCTGTGGAAATGAAGTTGATTCAGTGGAATTCTGATTCCTTATATAGACAAGAAAAAATTAGAGAGAGAGACACGATGTTACAAAAAATACTGATGGAGAGTGTACAATCTTCATCATCATCATCATAGGGACCACTACAATCTTCATCATCATCGTCATCATCATCATCCTCATCATTATCATAGGGACCATGACAATCTTCATCATCATCATCATCATAGGGACCACTACAATCTTCATCACCATCATTATCACAGTAATCATCATCATCATCACCATCACATCATGCCTTGGGTGGGCGCACTGCCAGTAAATCATTCTCTATTCTGTGTGATATCTGATATGAGTCAGATTTCATTAAACACACACACACACACACACACACACACACACACACACACACACACAGCCATTCAAAGGAACACATCAACCAGACTTATAACACTGGCAGAAAAATGACCTGCGACAGTCTAACTGCCAGTCACTTAACATGACAACCAGTCAGCCAACCAGTCAGTCAGTCAGTAAATCAGTCAGTCAGTCAGTCAGTGAACCAGTCGGTCAGTGAACCAGTCAGACAGTCAGTCAGTCAGTCATTGAACCAGTCAGTAAGCCAGCCAGTAGTCAGTCAGTAGGTTATATAGTGTTTTATTCCTTCTATCCATCTTTCCATAGAAATCAATGAAGACTAGAGGGAAGAAAAAAAAGGGAGAGGAGAGGAGGATCATCTGAACTGAAAGAAAGAGAGGTGAGGGATATTGATAAGAGGCGAGCTGGCTGGGGACAAGCACCACCACACACACACACACACACACACACACACACACACACACACGGCGAGGATTAACATGGTGCAGGCTGAGGAGCTCCACTGCAGAATATTGATCGGCGAGAAAACCAGCCAAGAAGAAGGGAGGGGAGTGTGTGAGTGTGTATGTGCATGTATGTGTGGGGCGGAGTGTGTGTATGGAGGGGGGGGGGTACCGCCACTGAAGCACACACACACACACACACACACACACACACACACACACACTTATTTGCTGCGGCAGCATCAGCAGCATACAGACAAAGACAATGAATTGGCGAGAGACTTGGCTGGGTTTAATACAGACGGCAGGCGGAGAGACAGACAGGCCGTCAGAGAGACAGACAGCTATGAATGTCAGACAGACAGAGAGACAGACAGGCAGTCAGAGAGACAGACAGCTATGAAGTCAGACAGACAGAGAGACAGACAGGCAGTCAGAGAGACAGACAGGCAGTCAGAGAGACAGACAGACAGGCAGTCAGAGAGACAGACAGTTATGAAGTCAGACAGACAGAGAGACAGACAGGCAGTCAGAGAGACAGACAGGCAGTCAGAGAGACAGACAGTTATGAAGTCAGACAGACAGAGAGACAGACAGGCAGTCAGAGAGACAGACAGCTATGAAGTCAGACAGACAGAGAGACAGACAGGCAGTCAGAGAGACAGACAGGCAGTCAGAGAGACAGACAGGCAGGCAGAGAGACAAACAGACAGTCGAGAGAGAGAGGAGAGAGAGAGATGGGCAGAGAGAGCGACGAGGAAAAAACAGTAAACGTATACGCAGAGGGACAGACAGGCAGTCAGAGAGACAGACAGGCAGGCAGACACACAGCTGTAAAGGAAGACATACAGTATCTGTCTGCCTGTCAGAGTCAGCAGGCTATGATCCTGTCTGTCTGCCCGCCTGCCTGCCTGTCTGTCTCTCTGTCAGGTTATAAAAAGCCTTGTACACAAGCCAGAGGAGACGGGCCATAATCAATAGGCTGCCACTGACCTTCATTGATTAGAGAGAGAGAGAGAGAGAGAGAGAGAGAGAGAGAGAGAGAGAGAGAGAGAGAGAGAGAGAGAGAGAGAGAGTTGGAGTTCAGGAGGAGGATCCTGACTAGCCGTATGACAGCGGAGGTATAAACACTGATGATTCCTGTCTTGCTGCCTGACTTACTGTCTGTCTGACTGACTGTTGAAACTGTGTCCTTGTCTCTGTCTCCACTGTTTGCCTGTTTGAGTCTTCCAGTAAATATTTAAGGCTGGAAGGAGAGAGAGAGAGAGAGAGAAACAAACACAGCGAGACTGAGACTAAACTGATACTTTGCCAGTCTTTGAGCCTGCTGCTGACTGTGTGTTACCCAATACAGTATCACAGACAGACAGACAGACAGACAGACAGACAGACAGACCGACCCGGCCATTTTCATCCCCTCTCCAAACACAGGGCCGAAGCCGGTGCCTTTTCTCTGAATTCAGCAGCGCTTTGATCATTTAGCTTTATCCACTCAAAGCTGTAATCCATGAGATCTGTGTTTTCTTTTGATTCTGTCTCAGTTCAGCGCTCAGCACTGTGGTGTTTCTGCGCTGCACTTCCCAGAGATCACCTGTCAATCAAACAGTACTGTGACGTCTTTTTCCTCGGTGGTGAAAGGAAATGGTAAAAAAAAAAAGAAAAGAAAAAAAGACCTCTAATAACCAGATTTCAGGGTGTGTTAACACCTTGTATCCATGTATGTTTGGAGCAGTTTATTCAAACGACGCCATTTGAAATTTGGTGGCACTAAATAACGGCACCGAGAGTCTCAGTCCTCTAACAAGAAAACTGCAGTGCGGTTCGTTAGGAGTGAGAATGTAATCCAACCAAATACAGGAAACCATCCCAAAACACAAGGGATTATGGGTAGAATGAGACGGACGCAGGTTCCTCATGCTTGGAAAGCCTAGCAGGACAAAATGACGTCTGGACTGATGCTCATATTCAGCTATTTCTTCATGTGTTCTTAACTGGTATGAACACCACAGAAGAAGAGACAGACAAGTCCATCATGATTAGGTAAAGTTACAGAGACTGGAATCAGATTTGTTTTGACTTGTTTTGACAGGTGACCAAACTCTGCTCAATAAACAAGCTACTTGTGAGTCATGTGACTTTTGTTTACAAGCCCTGGTTCGCTTGTAACTGGTCAGTGAGAATCTTAACGAACCAATTACAAAAATGCAACAAAGTAAACACCAGGTATGAATGTGTGTCACGGTATGAAGGTGAAACAGGGCGAGGCTTGAAAACGGCATGTGTGCACAAGGTAGGGAAGAAAAAATATATAATTTTAGTGCAATAAATAATAAATGCCTACTGGTTAATAAAATCTAAACTCTAAACCCACAGTACATCCTATCTGTCCTGACAACAAGGAAGTGCAGGCAGAAATATAACCACAGACTGCAGGGCGCTGCCATGGGCACCGCTACTGTTACAGACCCTCCACACACACACACACACACACACCTACACACACACACACACACACACACACACAGAAACAGGAGGTTGAATGTATTCTGCTTATTCTAAACCGCAAGGAAAGGTAGAGGGTTCATGCCGTGTGTCTTTGTGTGTGTGTGTGTGTGCGTGTGTGTGTGTGTGTGTATGTGTGTGTGTGTGGTCAGTACTGAGTAGCCAGGAACAAAATGACCGGGAGGAAAGCAGATCCATAAATGTCATGCCCCATGTGTCTAATCCTGACACTGATACAGAGAGAGAGGGGGGGGGGGGGGGGGGGGAAGAGAGAAGCTGAAAAAAGGAAATGGAGAGAGAAAGAGAGAGAGACACACACAGAGAGAAAGAAACTGAAAAAAAGGAAATGGAGAGAAACAGAGAGAGAATCGGAGGCAAATACAATGTAGTCATGACTGACAGTATGAGAGACAGAGAAGAGGGAGGGCGGGATGAGAGAGAGAGAGAGAGGGGGAGAGAGAGAGAGAGAGAGAGAGAGAGAGAGAGAATAGAGATGCAACGGGAGAGGGATGGAGAGAGGGAGACAGAG
Source organism: Centroberyx gerrardi (assembly GCF_048128805.1). Taxonomy (NCBI): domain Eukaryota; kingdom Metazoa; phylum Chordata; class Actinopteri; order Beryciformes; family Berycidae; genus Centroberyx; species Centroberyx gerrardi. The sequence continues at coordinate 4,525,536 of NC_136010.1, forward strand.
ACAGATAGAGAAGGGAGGATAAGCTGTATCACTTCATTCTATTCATCTCCACACTGACAGATACTGACCTTGTCTTGATATTAGATAAGCAGTGTGTGTGTGTGTGTGTGTGTGTGTGTGTGTGTGTGTGTGTGTGTGTGTGTGTGTGTGCATACATAAGGGTGTCTCTGCGAGCACGTATGCATGTCTGCAGCTGCATGTGCGTGTTTATCCGTGATTGAGGGCTTCCGAACATGTATTCATGTGTAAGTACATAACTGTGTGTGTGTGTTCGTGTGCGTGTATGTATGGCTGTGTGTCTACTTGTGTCCGTGTGTGTGTGTGTATGTGTGCTAGTATGTGTGTGTGTGTGTGTTTATGTGTGTGTGATGACACAGCTGTGATAACTACTGTCTGCAATATGAATCACATCTCTTCACTGAGGGTTGAGGCCGGATAGATAGAAGAGCAAGAGAGGCAGAAAAAAACACTGAATCTCTCTCTCTGTCTCTCATTCTCTCTATCTCATTCTCTCTATCTCTCTCTCATTCTTTCTCTCATTCTCTCTCTCATTCTCTCATTCTCTCTCTCATTCTCTCTGTCTCTCTCATTCTCTCTGTCTCTCTCTCATTCTGTCTCTCTCATTCTCTCTGTCTCTCTCTCATTCTCTCTCTCTCTTCTCTCTCTCATTCTCTCTCTCTCTCTCTCATTCTCTCTGTCTCTCTCATTCTCGCTCTCTCATTCTCTCTCTCTCTCATTCTCTCTGTCTCTCTCTCATTCTCTCTCTCTTCTCTCTCGCTCTCTCTCATTCGCTCTCCAATAACCAAACCATTTGTCAATTTTCAAAACTAGCAAAAAACAGTTTATAGATTCAAACCATATTGAAATGAAAAAATATATAATATTAAATTATACTGCATATGTACTATGTATTACGTACTAAAATTACTGTCGGAGTGATCTAGTTCTGGACGGTCAGGTCAGATTGTAAACAGCAGAGTTCGGTAGAAGACGATCCGCTGAGTGGAAACGGTGCGGTGCCGCCGCTTTCCAGAAATACGTCGGTCGCTCTCCGGATCGTTTTCACAGACTGGATGTTTTGGAGATATTTTGACAAACAGTTTGGACTCATTGTTGCAGCAAGAGGCAGCGGAGCTTCAACTGACAGCTGACTGGAGACAATACTGTCTGTGGGTCCAACAACTACAGGGATGAAGAGAGGAATTATATATAGGTACAAAATTGACAAACTTATCCTTTAAGGCGTTACCTATTGACTTAGCCCACCTAAATTTCCCCATCTGATTCAGGGATTCAAACCAGCAACCTTCTGGTTACAAGGTACAGCTGCCCCAATATAGAGCATCATGGTATACAGTAGGGCTGAACAATTAATCGAAATTTTATCGAAATCGCAATATGGCCTACTGCAATTTTCAAATCAGGAGGCGCAATATTTGTTAAAGGCCAAATGTGTGTCAAAATACCATTTTAAATTAAATATCGTCGTGCTGCAGAGATGTCCTGGCCTACACATCATATTCTACAGACTTAAGAAAACATCTTTGTTTGGTACAGATCCCCGCAAAAATCACACCGTAATCATTTTAATACGTTTTTCAATGAAAATGAGAATAATGATGTAAAAATGATCATTCCCGCTAATATCGCAAATCATATCGCACTTGCAATATCAGTCAAAATAATCGCAATTAGATATTTTTTCAAAATCGTTCAGCCCTAGTATACAGGGATAAAGGGTTAAATTGGTGGAGAAAATGACTGAATGAATGGATAAATAAGGGTGGGAGTCTGGAGAAGTGTGGCCAAATGTCAGTTGTGGTTCATTCTGAATCTAGCTGAGCACGCTGATAAAGTTTGATTGATAAGCGATGGTATTTCTGTGGGATTAGACAGGCTGCTCTGTATTCAGGATCTAATGTTGATGAAGCATCACTCCGGCCCGGTGCAAACCCAGCAGGGAATACCAAGTCAGACTGCAGCGCACAGGAGACCTCAGCTATCCATCTCATAGCCTGTGGGTGTGTGTGTGTGTGTGTGTTTAGTATGCATGTCTGTGGGTAAACAAGCCTCCTGGCCTCTGTGTGTGTGTGTGTGTGTGTGTGTGTGTGTGTGTGTGTGTATAGCTGCAGGCGATGAGCAGCCATCTCTCAGCAGATCTCATTTAGTCTGCCCACGGCTGTCCTGTGTGTGAACTCTGGGTTTGGGGATCTGGTGGTTTCACCGGTGAAACTCCTGCACCGACCGGTTGGTTTTGTTTAATTTAGAGTAGTGGGACACACACGCACACACACACACGCACGCACACACACACACAAGCACGCACGCACGCACACACATACACACACACATGCTCTCTGTACCCTCAGTTTAGACCTGGCTGTCTGACAAGCTTATCAGTTTAGGTTAGTTTTATTTGTGCAAGAAAGTAAAATATAAAATGTCACTAGACAGAATTAACCAATATTGACCAGTATGCAGTTTGGCTGACTGACTGACTGATTTTTTTACTGGCTGGCTTGCTGGATGGCTGGTTAGTTGACAGACTGGATGACGAACTCACTGGATGGTTAGTTAACCGACTGGCTGGCCAACTGAGCGGTTGCTTAGTTGACTGACTGGTTGCTTAATTGACTAACTGGCTGACTGGTTGCTTAGTTGACTGACTGGTTGCTTAATTGACTAACTGGCTGACTGGTTGCTTAGTTGACTGACTGGCTGACTGGTTGCTTAGTTGACTGACTGGTTGCTTAATTGACTAACTGGCTGACTGGTTGCTTAGTTGACTAACTGGCTGACTGGTTGCTTAGTTGACTGACTGGTTGCTTAATTGACTAACTGGCTGACTGGTTGCTTAGTTGACTAACTGGCTGACTGGTTGCTTAGTTGACTGACTGGTTGCTTAATTGACTAACTGGCTGACTGGTTGCTTAGTTGACTGACTGGTTGCTTAGTTGACTAACTGGCTGACTGGTTGCTTAGTTGACTGACTGGTTGCTTAATTGACTAGCTGGCTGACTGGTTGCTTAGTTGACAGACCGGCTGACTTGCTGGCTGGTTGGTTAGTAAACTGACTGGCTGGCTAGCCGACTGAATGTTTGGTTATTTGATTGACTGGCTGGCTTGCTGTCTGATTGGTTGCTTAGTTGCTTGACTGGCTGCCTGACTAGCTCACTGGTTGGTTAGTTAGCTGACTGGTTGCCTTATAGAGCTACTGGTTCAGTAGCTGGCTGGTTTGTTAGTTTACTGACTGACTAGCTGTTTGGCCTGTTTTGGCCTAACTGGCTGGTTTTATTCATTTTATTTTTTTATTTACTCATTTATTTAACAGGGAAAAATGTTTCATAAAAAAAATAACTATGATTTAATAACTAGATAACTGTCTGACTGTTGGACTGACTGACTGGCTGTTTATCCATCTGGTTGGCAGGCTGATTTTGACAGTTTCTGTAGCAGAGTGAGAAGCTTCACTAAAATCAGATCTGTTCAGATTGAGTGACAGCTGAGTGCGGAGCTGCTGTTTACACACAGTCTGGAGACTCTGACACACACACACACACACACACACACACACACACAGCATTACAAAATGAATGTGAGGCGACAGTAGAAGCACAATCACAATCACTTTTACTGTAGATTGCAGGAGGGAACACAGACAGTAGATGATTGGGTCAAATACAGCGTGCATGCCTGTGTGTGCGTGTGTGTGTGTGCAAACTGTCCCTCAAAATCAGTGTGGTCTTTCTGTGTTAATCTCTTCCTCTCTGCAAAGACTTCACCTCCTGAGTGTGTGTGTGTGTGTGTGTGTGTGTGTGTGTGTGTGTGTGTGTGATTAGAGAGCAGAGCGAATAGAGGTCAGGCTTCCAAAGACCTTTACCACCCATCTGTTAAATCCACCACCAACCTGGTCGGAGCAAGTGTGTGTATTAGTGTGTGTGTGTGTGTGTGTGTGTGTGTGTGTGTGTGTGTGTGTATGTGTTTGTGTATCTCTGTCGACTCATGCAAAACATTGCATTGCATCCGACATTAGCAGGATGATTGACCATGATACAGTGAAGGAATATTTTGCAACAATCGTTTCTTTCGGGTTTCAATCGTCACGTTTGACTCGCACATTCCTGTATAGAAGGATCGACACAATGTATTCAGAATTATCACCATGGAAACTAAACCACCAAGAGGAAAAGCCATGTATATAATCCATATAGAGTCTGAGATCATATCAGTATATCCCAGTATTGTTATTGGACTTCTCCTGATCGTGGTATGAGCTTGTAAGTGTGACTGTAAACGGGAATCGCTGTTTAAACCCAAATACTAGCATATCCTGAATAATAACAGGATATTGGCGTGAATGTAAACACGCTCATTGCATATAAAGAGTTTCCTCTAGTCATTAAAGGATAATACTTGTGTGTTTTTTAACCCCCGCTCCTTTTCCATTCTTCGTGTTTTGTCTGCACACAGTCAGCATAGTTCACAGGAAACACGAAGCCTTCGTTCGGTTTGGTCAAACTTTCTGTTTTGTCCTCATGTCTTTGTGCTGAGTTGAGTGTTTTCATATCAGCGCTGCGTTGGAAATAATCAGGAACTAATAACCAGGACATAATCCCTCAAAAACATGTCGCCTTACAAACTTTATTGTCACATTCATGTCTTTTTATTAAGGCTGTGTTTGTTAGCCGGGACAGCAGTTCATTTCAAGCTAGGTTTGACACCGTAAAGTTTGTATTTTAAAAACTGTATGTATATAACTGTATATAAATGTAAACTAGACGTAGACAGTAGTAAATGCGCTGTAACTCTAAATAACACTGGTATTCTCCTTTAAGCAGCAGGAACACTTCCACTGCCGTTGGCTAAAATGAGAAATTTAACAAATGTTTTTAGCTCTACAACCGGCACTAGAAGCACAGCTAGGACAAAAACAAGGAGGGTTGTGGGACCAAAACTACAATTACACACACAACCACAGAGGAAATGCCGCTACAGTCGAGCTCATTCCTACACTGTGTGCCTGGGAATACTGAGTAGTCTTAGCTAATCATTGACTTATATATTAACTGGGACAAGGGAGTGGGAACTGTTGTAAAATGGTTAAATCAACACTGAGTCTCTTAATAAAACAAGGGTTTCTGCACAGCGTTTCTTCATAAAAAAAAAAAGGGAGTGGAGAAAAGAAAAGCACTCGAAACGCGCTAGATGAGACTAAAATAAACTGAAATATCGAATAAGTAGAGCGAACGACTCAAAGGAGAGACAAAACACTTCTTCATCTATTCCGCTCGGTCAGTCAGTTCACTGGGTCAGCCACAAAATCAGTCAGTCAGTCAGCCAGTTAGTCAACTGATCAGTCAGCCAGAAAATAAAGCAGTTAGCCAAGTGAAGTCATGTTTATTTATATCGCCCCTTATCACCAGCATGTCTCAAAGGGCTTCACATGTAACGTACTATATCATATACTACATATTAGTGCTGAAACGATGTTGATTAATCAATTAGTCAATCGACAGAAAATTAATCAATTATAATTTTGATAATTGATTAATTGTTTTAGTCATTTATCAAGTAATCATACCAAACAGCTTCACAAAGATGTGCTGCTCTTCTCTGTTTCATGTCATTATAACATGAATACTTTGTTTTCTTTTGGCTGCTGGTCAGACTAAGTAAGATATTGAAAGAATCACGTTGGGCTCTGGTGACTTGGGATGGGCATTTGTCATTATTTTTGACATTTTCTAGACTAAGTGATTAATCAATTAATCAAAAAAAATAATCGTTAGATTAATCGATAATGAAAATAATCATTAGTTGCAGCCCTAATACATATACATCATATACTACATCATATACCGCACTACACACACACACACTCACGCCTATGGGCATTTAGAGTCTTCAATTCACCTGACCTGCAACCAGTCCAACAATAATAAGTAAATAAATCAGCCAGCCAGTCAGTCAGTCAGTCAATCAGTCAGTCGCCAGCCAGTCAATCAGTCAGCCAGTCAATCAGTCAGTCAGTCAGTCAGTCAGCCAATCAGTCAGTCAGTCAGCCAATCAGTCAGCCAGTCAGCCAATCAGTCAGTCAGTCAGCCAATCAGTCAGTCAGTCAGCCAGTCAGCCAATCAGTCAGCCAGTCAGCCAGTCAGCCAATCAGTCAGCCAGTCAGCCAATCAGTCAGTCAGTCAGCCAATCAGTCAGTCAGCCAGTCAGCCAATCAGTCAGTCAGTCAGCCAATCAGTCAGTCAGTCAGCCAATCAGTCAGTCAGCCAGCCAGCCAGTCAGCCAGCCAGTCAGTCAGCCAGTCAGCCAATCAGTCAGTCAGTCAGCCAATCAGTCAGTCAGCCAGTCAGCCAATCAGTCAGTCAGCCAGCCAGCCAGTCAGCCAGCCAGCCAGCCAGTCAGTCAGCCAGTCAGTCAGCCAGTCAGCCAATCAGTCAGTCAGCCAGCCAGTCAGCCAGTCAGTCAGTCAGTCAGCCAGTCAGTCAGTCAGTCAGCCAGTCAGCCAATCAGTCAGTCAGCCAGCCAGTCAGTCAGTCAGTCAGTCAGCCAGTCAGTCAGTCAGTCAGCCAGTCAGTCAGTCAGTCAGCCAGTCAGTCAGTCAGTCAGTCAGTCAGTCAGTCAGCCAGTCAGCCAGTCAGTCAGTCAGCCAGTCAGCCAGTCAGTCAGTCAGTCAGTCAGCCAGTCAACCAGTCAGTCAGCCAGTCAGTCAGCCAGCCAGCCAGTCAGTCAGTCAGCCAGTCAGTCAGCCAGTCAGCCAGTCAGTCAGCCAGTCAGTCAGCCAGTCAGTCAGTCAGCCAGCCAGCCAGTCAGTCAGTCAGCCAGTCAGTCAGCCAGTCAGCCAGTCAGCCAGTCAGCCAGTCAGTCAGTCAGCCAGCCAGTCAGCCAGTCAGTCAGTCAGTCCCTCCCTGACAGCTAGCAGGAGCAGGTTTCTGCAGATTAGTGGAGTGTCCAACACTCCGAGCCGCTTAATCCAGTCAGCCACAAATCTGCCGCAAGTATGACGATTAACCCCTTTCCCCGGCAGGAAGCAATCCAAGGGAAACACAGCATGGATTAGTCCAGGCAAAGGTCACCGCTGGACCAGGCTAGTTTCACCCTGCAACAGCACACACCACTGCTGAGCTGCAGTGGGTCACCGCTATCAGACAGAGCTGCTAACTGTAGAGGACGTGAAACCAATCTCAGTATGTTTTAGCTCAATGTCTTCCAAAAACACTGCACTGCAAGAGAACATGGGAACCAACACCAAATTATACTTTAGCTAACTTCTCCCAAAGCAAACACAAATATTTGGCCAATGTTCAGAATTAGAGTGTTATCATACTGAAGTATCCAAGAACAGTTTTAGTGCTGCATGTGGAACCAAAACTAAAATCACACTCAGCCAGCGCTGCACAACAGGGGAGGCACTGATGCACACTACCAGTCAAAAGTTTGGACACATGCATTTTTCTTTATTTTTACTATTTTCCACATTTTAGAGAGAATAGTAAAGACATCAAAACTATAAAATAACGCAAATAGAATTATGCAGTGACCAAAAAACGTGTTACAAAATTATCTTATATTTTAGATTATTTAAAGTAGCCGCCCTTTGCCTTGATGGAAAGGCAAAGGCTTTGGAAAGAAATTCATACATAGGATCAACTTCACTATTTATATTTGTCTAATTTCAAGCATTTAAGCAGAAGCCTTTAGATCAAAATGGCTTTAAGAGGATGAAAAACTCTGGAAGGAATGGTATAACTTGCTAACAGATGTCTTAAGAAAACGTTGCCTGCCAGCCTGTTAAAAAGTTGCCGGTGTATCATCACTTTCAGGTGTTGCCTGAGCAGTTGCCTCGGCGTTGTTGCTATAACCACACAGGACCATGCTGTTGCCAGGAAATATCTGAATAGGTATTTGACCCCATCTCTCACTTTGCTGCCTGTTGCTGGGAGCGTTGCCCATGAAATTGCCTTGCGTATCATTTCTCCTACAGGCAACTAAATGCTCTGACCTCCTGCCTGGCAACGGGCTGTGAAGAATCAGCGGTCAGGTTCACCAGATTGAGTTGTCCGTCTCTAATACAGCCTGGCTCCCAAATGACCAGAGCCGGCTATCAGTCACACTGCAAGTCAGAGATTGGGGAGAAAGAGAGACTTGCCTGGAGGAGGTGGAGGAAGAGGAGGAGGAGGAAGAGGTGGTGGTGGAGGAGGAGGAGGAGGAGGAGGAGGAGGAGGAGGAGGAGGAGGAGGAGGAGGAGGAGGAGGAGGAGGAGGAGGAGGAGGAGGAGGGGGTCTGGGGCTTGGGGAGCTGAAGGAGCAGCAGAGGAGCAGAGCCTGGCTCCAGCTGTATTATATAGCTGATCTCTGCAGGGACTCTCTGGTTCCAGTGGTTGAGCAGTGAGCACACAGCAGCATGGCCGCCAGGCAGCAGTCTGCCAGACTGCCAAGGTAATTACATGGAGGGAGCTACACTCAACGGTTCCCATGTATCCCACAATAGCACAACATGCACTATACTGCCGGCTTTTTGATTGGCACTTTAATCCAGAGCGCCTTACAGGACCACGAGGTCAGCATGGGTCCAGCGAGAACTGAACCCCAAACCCCCACAGTTTTAGTGCCATGCTCTACCTGCTAAACTACACAGGGATAATTCTTTACATTAAAATTATTACTACTTCTTCTTTGCTATTAAAATCTTAGGAAGCCCACATAGCACAACATGTGAAATAGGGCTGCACGATTTGAGAAAAAATGATAATCCCAATTATACTGCTAAATATTGTGATAAGAATTATTAATCACAATTATTTGTCAGGAAACAAAATTATTTCACTGCACTTTTGGACCTTAACATATATTTTCACTTTTTTCAGTGTAGTATTTGTGCAGTAAGTCTTGTTTTCACTCTTACTCTTATTGCGTCCGTATTTACAAAATTAAAATAATAATTACTACTTTATTAATTTGGGGTGCAGCTACAAGCCTTGAGTAACTAAAACAACATTCTCAGGATTTTCCTCTCTAACGTTGAGCCGATCCGTTCGTTTCCACTTTGCTCGTTGCTCCGTTTTTTCGAAAGATGCTCTATGTAAAGTTTCTCTGCTGCTTCGCCATTTTAACTTTCGCTTTGGTCAAAGGTTGTGATTGGTCAGCTGTAATGGAAGTGCTTGATAAACCACACCGGGAATTTCAGCGGAATTGAAAACATAAACACTTCAGTATTGCCGAATTACACGATTATAAATCTTGGAAACATAAAATCACAATATATGATTATCCATGATTAATTGTGCAGAACAAATATGAAATAACCAACATATATTTTTTCCTTGCTTCGGAGTTAAATTTCAACTGTCTTTTCCTCGCACAGAGCTGCTGAATGGCTTTCAACGGTCTTATCTCAGTTTCTGAGTTGCTGTGAGCTCTGAAGAGACTTCAACCCTGTGAATACACAACAAAACCACGCCTCTTTCAACCTCACCACCTACGCCTCTCTGAAGGTTTAGGTTTAGTGTATTTGCACTTCCAAGAAGAAGATAAAAACTAGAGAAACGCAAAAGGAATACAAACTGCGCAGGTGAAATAAAGAAACCCCAGGTGGCTTTGTAAAAAATGTCTAACTCAGGAGAGAAAAGGAAAATAAAAACATGACAAAGACATGAGTGAACTGGGCAAAAAAACAAAACATGCAGTTCTGTGATCCTTTACAATTTATTCAGAATACAGCATCGTCTGTATGGGAACAGGATCAGCAGGTGGAGTGACTGATGGGAAACCTGGCATCCAAATATCAAATCTCAACAACTGTGATGAATTTCAGCCAGCTACCTGAATGTATTGTGTGCAATTCACTTAACTGAAATGGTTTAAAACATCAGCAGCCACCTTGTTATGTGAATGATCAACTCCTGACATCCAGAACATTTCCCCAGTTAATCTCCTACATCAAAAGGTCCTGCTGGCTGCATGAATTTGTTTACATTCACAAGTGCTCAGCTTGACCCTTCCTTGTTTAATGCTCCAACTATGAAGGCCGGGGAACTACACATTCCCTCAGGCAATGCTAATCAAACACTGAGTTTGCACACAGCAGGCTGAGCTAATCAAGCACTGAGCACAACTGAACTGCCTGCCAGGCAGAGGCGGACTAACACACTGAGGCTTTAACAGCAGAAGGCAGCGCTAGTTTAACACCAAATGCTAAAACAGAGAAACTTGAGCTGCCTAATGTCCTGCTGTAATCACTGTGATATATTAAACAAAGCCAGTTGCGCTGATGAGGTCATTAATTAAGCTAATTACTGCATTAAATAGCAAATATTTCTATATCGACATACTTATCTTCCTGTAACACATGGGCGGTATTAATAGCAACTCTATATTTTAAAGCATTAAGGAGTTTCAAGTGGTTTGAAGAAAAGTTGATGAACGTTTTGCCTCATTAATATGCAAATTTATGCAGTAAGGTGCTCCAAAATCTAATCAGATCATCTGCTCTATAGGGGGAACCTGTGGTGTCAGTATGAAGTTTCTATCATGTTCTGTTCTTGAGTTATTGTGCTCACAAGAATGTGTCTACAGACAGACAGACAGACAGACAGGCAGGCAGACAGGCAGGCAGACAGACAGGCAGGCAGACAGACAGGCAGGCAGACAGGCAGGCAGGCAGACAGACAGACAGACAGACAGGCAGGCAGGCAGACAGACAGACAGACAGACAGGCAGGCAGGCAGGCAGGCAGGCAGGCAGGCAGGCAGACAGACAGACAGACAGGCAGGCAGGCAGGCAGGCAGGCAGGCAGGCAGGCAGGCAGACAGGCAGGCAGGCAGGCAGGCAGGCAGGCAGGCAGACAGGCAGGCAGGCAGGCAGGCAGGCAGGCAGGCAGGCAGGCAGGCAGGCAGGCAGGCAGGCAGACAGGCAGGCAGGCAGGCAGGCAGGCAGGCAGGCAGGCAGGCAGGCAGGCAGGCAGGCAGACAGGCAGACAGACAGACAGACAGGCAGGCAGGCAGGCAGGCAGGCAGGCAGGCAGGCAGACAGACAGACAGACAGGCAGGCAGGCAGGCAGGCAGGCAGGCAGGCAGACAGACAGACAGGCAGGCAGGCAGGCAGGCAGGCAGGCAGGCAGACAGGCAGACAGACAGACAGACAGACAGACAGGCAGACAGACAGACAGGCAGACAGACAGACAGCACCATGACAACATTGTGTCCCATTTACCACGTCCCATGGTGGCGGGACATAATGAGCACTCCCATCATGGATGTTTTGTTGCAATATTTAATTTCTAACATCCAGAACCACAGTCAGGTGCCTGCCTCCAAGATAAAACAACAGCTGCAACTAAGACTGAGCAATGGCAACAGAAAAAATAACGATTGTAACACAACGTCCCTACACTTATACTTTTCAATATATACTTACAGCTGCAACCATACTGTGTTCTGCCTGAATCCATGGTGATAGAAACCTGGATGTGTATATATATATATATATATATATCGAGTGATATGTCTAGTCTACCATGTACTGTATGTGCTGCACTGCCTCACTGCACCACTCTGTCATCCCTGAGCCATGTGCGTCAGCATGTACTAATGTTACCACATTAGTCATCAAAATGTCCCTGGAACAATTTCACCAAGACACATTCCTGTACATTTAATGTACTTGGCGAATTGAGTGATTCCGCTTCTGACTATCATCACTATATATACTTCACCTTTCGTCTGACACCATGTATCACGCGGACAGGTTGACACTGAGACAGATATCAAACAAATGTCATGTAGTTTACACAACAATATATGACTGCATCGTTCACCGCGCCCTGAAGCCCACCGCTCTCCGCAAAGGTAGTTTCACAAAGGCCATAGAAGAGTATTGAACATGCTGAACCTTAAGAGAGCCATTGTAGAAGAAGCTCGACAGCCGTATTGTTAAAAGTAGATTGGAGTACATTCAGTGGTAGGCTTGTATTGAGTGCGAGAGAGATGGCATGAAAGGCGATTTGGAAGAAAACAGCTACAGATTCACTCTGTGAGAAACACAGATGTCTAAAAGAAGAAAAGATTTAGACCTTGAATGTTTAAATACTAGGGAGAGGCTATGGACATACTACTGCAAGAGAGAAAGAGAGACAGGGATGGGAGAAAAGAGTTCCATCCAGAGGTGAGACCGAGTCAGAGAGAGAGATGGATGGATAGAGAAAAATCCAACCCACACAGAAAAAGAGGAAAAGACAGACTGAGAAAGTCTCATCTAGAGAGAGGTTGAGAGACCAGAGAGCAATGCAGAGAGAGGGAGACCCAAAGAAGAAGGAGAGAGAGACAGAAAAGAGAGAGAGAGCGCTGTTCCTGTGCTGTCAGGATTCTCGGATATACGACTTTCCTACCAGGAGCTAGCACTTGAACGTCCCTGCAAGTCGCGCGCTGAAATCGTACATTGTCCGAGTTGTGGTGCAGCTGCTTCTGCCGACGACAACATCGCTCTGTCTGTTGACGGTAAGAGACTCTTCACATTACTCTGCATGTGACCCATCCACCAGAATTTGGCGTCGCATGTAACTAGCATGTAGCCGTCGCCTCTACCGCACTGATCCGTTGTGTCTGTCTGTCTCTGTTCATTTCAGTTAATTTTCACTGAGAGCTGTCTGTTGTCCGGACAGACGCTCCGTCTGTCTGATTTCCATCCGTTTTGATGGACAGAAAGTTCAAGCCAGTTGAACTATTTTCTGGACGGATGGATTCATCACCATCTATTTAGCCAATCAGAGGCATTCCTACATTTGTTTTGGAAAAAATTGTGGCGACTGCAGAGACAACGGTCCAACCAAAACAAAGATAAAAAACTTTGGGATGACTGTAGGTTTTCCAGGTCAGTTTATTATTTCATTTATACAGTATAGTCTGTTTCTTCTTTTTTCTATGAAGTAGCTCCGTTATGAGCAAAGCTTTAGGCTGCTGTATTTCTGCCTCACCACCATATAGACGTTCCAAAACAGGCCAAGGGACAGAAATCTATCAATTCTATCAATAATTCTGTCCGTTTTTGGATCAGTGTGGCCGCGGCCTAAGTCAGCTTCGTTAAAAGTCGGCCAATTCATGCACCACCTAGAATCCTTATCATCAGCCCTCTGATGAAGGGGTTGTAGACCAAAGCTTGGCCTGGTAAACTGCATGGATAAAAGTGTGCAGAGCATCTTTTTCACTGTCTCTGGCATCTCCAGCAAAGACTCTCAGTAGATACAATTTTATTTGTGACCAAAAAGCACATGAATGCACTCAAGGTGGGCGTCCGACGTCCACATCTCAGAGAAAAGTAACTCCGACGAGCATGAATGCAACAAGCGAAGCGCGATTCGTCCTTGCTGGTAGAAGGGAGAGACCCGCCATGAGGCAAAGAGAGAGAGAGAGAGAGAAATAAACATTGATAAAGACTCATCCCGAAAGACACTGAGAGACCAGAAAGCGACCCAGAGAGAGTCAGAAAGAGTGCGATCCAAAGAGAGGAAGAGGATGAAGAGGAAAAGGGGATTAGCAGGCAGGCTGTCCCTCCTCCCCGGCCCTCCTGCCGAGCGCGTGGCCAGGTCAGGGGGGAAAGTGGTGTTATTTTGGAGCGGAGCTAAGCAGGCCCTAACATAAGGCTTTATCCTGGGAGAGGCTCTTCTCCTCCAGCCCTCCTGTCCCCTAGCAGAAGGCTGGGGGAGGGTGAGGGGGGATAAAGAGGAGCTGTAAAGACCTTAATAACCCCTTCGACGCCGGAGAATAGCAGCACATGTTGCTGAAGTCTGCAGTCCCTATGGAGTTTAGATCTGATGTGAGGCCTGGTGAAGGGAAACCTGGTTGCTCACAAAGTTCTTTGGCACCTTAAATACAAAAACTAAAGGGCTTCAAACCCTCTAGCTACCTTGTTACTTGGTTTATCACCTGCTAGCATAAATTCCCTGAGTTAATCATCTGAATCAGACAGTCTTCTGAATTTGTTGACTTATGGTTGTCCTGTCAACAGAAGGAATCTAATCAGGAAAACAAAAAAATCTAAGAATATTGTGATGTGGGAACGCAGAAAAGGAAGACTCTTCACTCAAATCCTGATGAAAATCAGAAGAAAAAAAAACTTTTCTTGCCTGATGAATGATATAGAAAATTAAAAATGCAGTTTTCTCAAATGTTCTCTTGCAGCTTAAATAAAGTTTGTTTATTTCCCCTTTATCACAAGCATGTCTCAAAGGACTTTACAGAGAATAAGCCTAACTAGATCTAACTGATCAACAATCAATCATAGAACAGAATGGTATTGGACAAACATAAAGAAGCAGAACAAAGTATGCAAAACATAAAACGTGGTGGCTGGTCGAAGGAAGCTGGAGACTTGCCTTGGCAGGAATGTAACTAATATTTCCAAATAGCAAGCCCCAAGCCACTGAACCAAAGCTAAACCAAGCGCACACCATCTACTGTAGAACAGTACAGGTCAAGCGCCAGATGAGGGACGTATCTGGGCTTGTTCCAGTCCAACAGGGCAACGAAAGGCTTTCATTAAGACCATAATGCACCATTTCACCTCTGACCTTGAAATGTAAGAGCGTCAGCTAAACGCTCTGAGCTACACCACAACACTCCCTGGCTACTGGACCGAAACATATTGTCTTGGTCCACTGGTGGATTTGTGTGCAATAGGGAGAAAGCTGTGGATATTTTGCTAGATATTGGTAGATAAATTCTAAATGTTAGTGTAGGCTTTGCTGAAATTGCCTTGAAGCAAGTGAGCCCTATGCCATTACTTATTCTCTGTTTCTCCCTTTTCTCCATTTATTTATTCCTCTATGTGGTTTTCAATTGCAGCAGCTCAGCAGGCATAACAGCACTTTGAAGTTAGACTTCACATTAGTGTTTCCCCTATATATACACTACCAGTCAAAAGATTGGACACACACATTTTTCTTTATCATTACTTTTTCACATTTTAGAATAATAGCAAAGACATCAAAACTATAAAATGCCACAAATGGAATTATGCAGCGACCAAAAAAGTGTTAAACAAATCAAAACTATCTTATATTTTAGATTCTTTAAAGCAGCCGCCCTTTGCCTTGATGGAAAGGCATACACAGAAATTCATACACAGGATCAACTTCACTATTTATATTTGTCTAAGAAACACATTTCAAGAATTTAAGCAGAAGCCTTTAGATCAAAATGGCTTTAAGAGAATGAAAAACATAGAACATTCAATCAGGTGGGTCCAAACTTTTGACTTGTAGTGTATTCTAAGATGTAAGATCATGACCCGCCATGCTAATATTCTAAAAATAATTGTACTTTTGGCTGAAACTCTCAGTTAGTAGGCTAAGCTGTTGCTGAGGACTGTGAGAACCAGTGTTTCTATAGTCAGTCAGTAGCGGCGCCGCTGTTGAAAATGCTTAAGGTTTCTTTTTCTTTTCTTTTTTTAAATCAACTGTATTTCTGCAGAGATGCACCTTGATGATGGAAATGACAAATAGCGTGTGGGGGCAGACAGAGCAAGAGAAGCACACACACACACTGCTGCTACTAGGGAAACACTGCACACAATCAAACTTTAAATCGGTATTTACTGTACAGTAAACTGACATCAAAATCCTGTCACCAGAAAACTATTTTCTGCCTCCTATAAGGGCCAAACTCCTAACAGTAATGGAGAATTGGAGCTTTCATAACAGCAAATGGCAACTTTGGACAAACTGCTGGTTTCCCAGGAGATGTTGCCTTGAAAACCCATTCTGTATAAAGTTGATGTTCAGATTTTCTCAGTGGTTAGAGAGTCTGTCTTTCAACTGGATGACCTGGGTTCAATCCTGTTTGTCGGAAAGCACCCGCCCTGCTGAAGAGTCCCTGAGCAACACACTGCACCCCTACCTGAAACTCACCCTGACCTCTGACCTCTCTGTGGGCAAGAGAAAAGAGAATTTCTCTTTTAGGGATTGACAGAGAATCACAGACCAACTTCAGCTTTCTGTACCAATACTTCACCTTCGGCCTGTATGGTGCAGTGCTGTAGGAACAGCTGTGGTTACTACACAGTGGAACTAGAGGCTCATGGGTCCCATGCTGCTGCTTTCTCATGAAAACCCCTCAATTCCAATTTTGGTGTTTTCAATACTTTCTGCTTTAATTAAAACTGGACATGTTTCAAAAATGCATGGGCACCAATGGGAAGATCAAGTGGTGTTTCCCAGTTGCTGAAGACTGAACTTTAATATATTTACAAGATTTTTATTTAGCAGCAGAATCCCTCTCAATATTATTATCATTATTATTATTATTATTACCATTATTATTATTATTATTATTATCATTATGTTGGTTTCTTAAGTTTGGGCCTATATACATTGTGGCAGGTCTAAAAATGTAAAGGCTTTAGAAAAATGTATCTGTTTAAAGAAATCACTATAACATTCCCATAGGAATTTATAGTTTTTCTGTAGTATAAAGACCTTATTAGACTTTATGGGATTGCTTTATCTCCTAAAGTTTTGCTATAATATTCCTGTATTATCTGTATGCTATCCATTATTTTCTAAATGACAGGATTATACAAAAAATACTAAATACAAATATCCTATAGGATTACTAAATACAAATATTTATCATAGGATTACTATATACTTTGTGGTAAGTATAAACATTCACAGGCTGAATTACAAGAGTTTGTTGTTTAATATGCGACTTATTTGCCAACAAGAACACTAGAAGTCAATGGAAATGCCCCCCCCCCCCCCGCCCCTTCTCTCTCTCATAATGCCCTATTCAAATGAGGGGCTACTGTTTCAATGCTTGGCACGCGCCACCGATTGTTCCTTACTGTGCGGGTGCTTGGTCATTCCGCATCACCCACCCACCCACCCAACCACCCACACACACACCCCCACACATGCATACACCACACACACACACAAACACACATATACACTAATCACGCACACGCACGCGCAGACATCCCCCACCGCCACCACCACATTCACACACGCGCGCGGGCACGGGGGAGCAGCAGAACAATGTGAGTGTCGGAGGCACACTGGCCTACTGCACTCTGCATTACACTGGAAACACGCTCATGAATAATAATAATAATAATAATTGCGATATGTGATGCGGGAGCGCGCGGGCTGGTAATACACACATACACAACACAATGTTTTGTAATGAAAACACACACAGCGGAGGCTCAAATCAAATCTGCGTCTTTCCCTATGATGATGTGTGTTTTAACGGCTGTGTGGCACGTAGCCCACTGCCCTCCAGTCCAGCCTGTCAGCCCGTGTGACTCACAGCAGAAGCATGGCAACAACACAATATAACTTCGTGCACCGCGATATCCCGTAACAAATACAATGCAAAGTGTGCGACCGCAGCCCGATGCGTGCGGGATATTTCCTCGGGATGAATCAGCGCTGATAGTTAATCAGATCGCCTATCAATAGAGCGTCCAACATGCCTCGGATGTGATTTGACCGCAGAGGAGAGAGAGAGAGAGAGGGAGAGAGAGAGAAAGAGAGAGAGAGAGTCGCCAGTTCTGCACAGCCAGGCTTCTTCTTCTCCTTCTCTCTCTGTCAGTCTCAGTCACCGGCAGGCAAACAGAAACACCGAGAAAAGAGAAGGTACCGAGGCAGAAGGAGCCGCGCGCACCGGGCTCCATAATAAACACAGCATTGCTCAATTAGAAAACGCCTTCTTACCTTCACTTCAACAAGATTACAAACATGAATGTCGACCGCCACCCGCGTCTCCAAGTCTTATTTTCTTCTTTTTCCGTTGTTTGTCTTATTTGTCTCTAGGTTTTTATCTTTTATTTTTTTGTAATTTTTTTATTTTTTAAATGGACAATATATCCTGCTGTATATGGGAGGGAGTGAGAGCACACAGCAGGACCCTCAAGACTCTCTCTGGCAACCAGGGGGCGGGGCTACGGCCGCTGACGTCACAGCCCGAGAGAGAGAGAGAGAGGGAGGGAGAGAGAGAGAGAGAGAGAGAGAGAGAGAGAAAGAGAGAGAGAGGAACTGTACTGTATTATACTGTACAGTATGCCACTAAATTCATTTAAAACTGGGATAGGCCGGCTTTAGAGAGCCAAGCAAGGCTACTACCACTCCTCCGTCCTTTCCTCCATCCATCCACTCATCCACTCATCCCCCCCCCCCGCCCCTCTCTCTCCAGCTCCATCCATCCATCCTCCCCCTCTCTTCCTTTTGTTAGCTCTCACAGCGGCCCACAGCAGACTGCATTGTTGCCCACCATGCAAATTAGACAATTGGAGAATCCATTACCGGAGAGATTCAACCCCCTAATTGCTAAGAAAAATATCTAATTGCACCTTTTAATAATAATACCAAAAAAAAAAGGAAAATGATTAACTTGTCAGGTATGATAACATTAATGCATGGAGAAACATGGAGAAATATGAATACTCAGAAGCAGAATGTCCAGTCTTTTTTATTGTCAGTATATCAGTAGTGGATTTTAATAAAGATCGATGGCCTTCATCCAAATACAGAAGCATCACCAACAGTTATCATTATTTATTCACTGTGTGTAGCAAATAACAATTTCTGTTAAAATATAACAGAGAGTGAGAGTAGTTCTTACAGGCCTAAATATAAAAACACTATGGATTACAAGAAACTGTAGAGAATAAATAAGGAGTCAAACGAGAAGCAGAAATCAGAACTGACAAAATCCAAACAATTCTCTACAGTCCCTCCCTCGCTCCCCCTCTTGTTTATCTTCATCATCATTTTCTGCTGTTGATAGTATTTACTTGAATGTTACAACTATAATAAACATTTAGACAATGTCATTTTACAGTTAGTGATGCCACACTGTATTCTGTTCAATAAGGTTCTCTGGTCGGAGGCGGGGTCTGCCCAGACATTTTGTCCATGAATTTTAATTTTGCTTTTTAAAATCACTGTATTTGTATCTGATTTTTGCTCTCTTACTTATTATCCGTTAGCCTTTAGTGTGTCTTGTTTTGTTGATGTTTGTTAGTTTGTTTGCCGGCTTGTTCAGTCTGTTTTGTGTTATCTTGTGTTATGGATGTGTGTTTTTATGAGCGCACTGCAGCAAATTCCAAGCAACTGTCCAGTTGATGTGGCAATAAAGTAAAATAAGTAAGATTCAGAATTGTTTTACTGTTGTCTGAAGTCACACAGTAACTTTGAAAAAGATTAATTCATATTATACAGTATATATGTCATTTTCTGAGTTGATAATGTAATTTTACCTGACAAATTCTGTATTTTTTGTGTTTTATGTGAAGCACACTGAATTTGCCTTGTGTGTGAAATGTGCTATATAAGTAAAGTTTGCCTCGCCTTGCCGTATTGAAGGACGTGCGTTTAAACGGAGAGCTCACTTCTTCGGACCAAGTCCCAAGAACAGGCTGCAGCTGGGATGTAAAAATAAGCAACAGTAAATTTCTCTCCATCTTAAAAAAATAAATAAATAAATAAATAAAGGACATTATGGCTGCAGCCTGGTGCAGAGAGTCTGTGTTTTTTTTTTTTTTTTAAATATGTGGGTTTTCTCACCCTGGACAAACACACAGCAGTCAGAGGCTTCAGAACAGACAGGAAGGTTTCATTCAGATGGTTTTTCATTTTCTTTTCACACACTGACCTTTACACTGGATCAGACATACAGGCAAATGTTTAAATATCCGCCAGCCGCTGTATATACTCACTGGCTGCTGTGTGTGTGTGTGTGTGTGTGTGTGTGTGTGTGTGTGTGTGTGTGTGTGTGTGTGTGTGTGCATGCACATGTGAGAGATAGAGAAAAAAGAGAGAAAGAAAGAAAATGGGGGTATTTAAGATAATGCTTGTGTCGTGTGTGTATGTGTGTGTTTGTGAGAGAGTACAGGAGTGTGTGTGTGCGTGTGTGTGCGTGTATGTGTGTGTGGGAGAGACTTGTGCATGAGAAAGAGTGTTGAGTGTGTGTGTGTGTGAGAGAGAGACAGAGAGATGGAGAGAGAAAGAGAGGTGTTTAAGATAATTCAAGTGCTGTGCGTGTGTGTGTGTGTGTGAGAGAGAGACAGAGAGATGGAGAGAGAGAAAGAGAGGTGTTTAAGATAATTCAAGTGTTGTGTGTGTGTGTGTGTGTGTGTGTGTGTGTGTGTGTGTGGGAGAGGAGTGCATAAGAGTGTGTGCGTGTGTGTATGTGCATATGTGTCTGCCTGAGAGAGAGTGTGAGAAAGAGAGAGAGGTAGTGTGTGTGTGTGTGTGTGTGTGTGTGACAGAGTACATGAGAAAAGAGTATTAGAGAGAGGTTGTGTGTGTGTGTGTGTGTGTGTGTGTGTGTGTGTGTGTGTGTGTGTGTGTGTGTGTGTGTGTGGCTCCCACTCCCACATTCACGTGACAAACCTGCCACCTGCAGGTGGTAGGCGGAGCTGCAGGATAATGAGCCATGCTGCCCATGCTCAGAACAAAGCACTGTGGGAATTCCAGCTCAGTGTGCTGATAAGGCCGCTTATCGCTCCCTGTGAGGCTCTTTCCCCTTGACGATCAATAGGCAGCGTGGCCCGAGAGGAGCCTCAAGAACCGAGTCACTGTTGCTTTCAATGGAGAGTTTTAGCCTTTCCATCCTCTCAAAATTAATGTCACGAGTATTGGTTTCAGTGGAGAGCTTTAGCCTTTCCAACCTCTCTAAAATAATGTGACCCATCTCCATTTCAATGGAGAGTTTTAGCCTTTCCTTTACCATCTTAAATAATGTCATTAATATTGGTTTCAATGGAGTTTCAGCCTTTCCATCACCTCTAAAATGTCATTAATATCAGTTTCAATGGAGAGTTTTAGCCTTTCCCCACTATCTAAAATAATGTCAGTATTGGTTTCAATGGAATTTTAGCCTTTCCACCCTCTCTAAAATAATGTGATCCATTGGTTTCAATGGAGAGTTTTAGCCTTTCCTTTACCATCTAAAATAATGTCATTAATATTGGTTTCAATGGAGTTTCAGCCTTTCCATCACCTCTAAAATGTCATTAATATCAGTTTCAATGGAGAGTTTTAGCCTTTCCCCACTATCTAAAATAATGTAAATATTGGTTTCAATGGAATTTTAGCCTTTCCACCCTCTCTAAAATAATGTCATTAGTATTGGTGTCAATGGAGAACATTAGCCTTTTCCAACTATCTAAAATAATGCCATTCATACTGATTTCAATGGAGAATTTTAGCCTTTCCACCCTCTCTATAACAATGTAAGTATAGGTTTCAGTGGAGAGTTTTTGTGACACACAGTCTACATGCTTTCCAGAGGCCTCTCCAGCCTCCCTATAAGATTTTTGATTTTTATCGGTTTCAGTGGAGAGTTTTAGTCTCACCTGGGCTGCTCCGGAGGAATTCATTGCACAAGAAAAAGACAACGTTTCCATTAAATACACCCGTGTCTCAAAATGAATGTAATGCTTCATGTAGCAGCTTTAAGGCTCAGCTGCCCGACAAACAGCAGCCAAAAGGTTTCAGTCGCTTCATCACCTTTTCACACACCAGCCTTTTATCTCCTAATGTACGATTTTCTCTGCTGTCTTCTCCACAGTCTTCTAGTAATTATAACAGACCGACCCCCCATCCTATCTCCCCTCTGTACACACACACACACACACACACACACACAAACCTCCTCCTCCCAAAAATAATGAAATGACTTTCCTCAGGAGGTAGCTGGGATAATGGGCAGAGAGAGGGGGAGACCATAAACGATAATGAACCACCTCATTCTCCTTTTTTCTTAATTCCTTCCCTAACGCTCCCCTCCCCCCTCTGCCCCCCCCTCCCCCCTCTGCCCCCCTCATCATCACCCCCCCGCACACCCCCCTCCTATCTTTCTCCCCCTCTCCCCGCCTCCTCCTGCCTCCCACCATCGCTCTTACCAATTTTTTTCATTTTTAGTAGGTGGCACATCCACCTACTCCCTTCCTCCTTCCCTATCTTCTTCCTCTCTCCTCTATCTTCCTCTCCTCCTCTCTCCTCCTTCCCTATCTCCCTCTCCTCTTCCTTCTCTCTCCTCCTTCCCTCCTCTTCCTCTCCTCCTCCTTCTCTATCTTCCTCCCCTCTTCCTCCTCCTCTCCTCTCCTCCTTACTTCTCTCTTCTCCTTCCCTATCTTCCTCTCCTCCTCCTCTCTTCTCCTTCTCTATCTTCCTCTCCTCCTCCTCCTCCTCCTTCTCTATCTTCCTCTCCTCCTCCTCCTTCTCTTTCCCCCTTCTCTCTTCTCCTCCCCTATCTTCCTCTCCTCCTCCTTCTCTCTTCCCCTTCTCTATCTTCCTCTCCTCTTCCTTCTCTCTCCTCCTCCCCTCTTCCTCTCCTACTCCTCTCTTTCTCTATCTTCCTCTCCTCCTCCTCCCTTCTTATTTTCCTCCTCCTCTCCGTCCCCATCTTCCTCTCCTCCTCCTCTTTTCTCCTCCTCGTCGTCTTCCAGATAGAGCCACCGCCCTGCCTCTCTCTCTCTATCCCATTCTCCTCCTCCTCCTCCCCCTTCTACGTTGTCTGCTGCAGCCCCCCCATCCCACCCCCCACTACACCCCCCCCCCGCCAGGAAGCATCCTGGGTAATTTCCTCCTCTTATTGAATTGGGACGGGGGGCGGATGGAGGGATGGAGGGGAAGATAAACGGATGGGCAGATGAACGGAGGCTCGGGATGAGTGCTAATGGGGCCGGTAGAGACTTTCCATCACAAATATACAGTACATCCTCCTCTCTTTTTCTCGCTCTTTTGCTAATTCTCTCTCTCTGTCTCTCTCTCTCTCCATTGTCCCTCAAGCTCTCTCGCTCTCTCTCTGTCTCATAAAAACAAAACCAGACAAAAGACTCTGACCTGCTTTTTTCATCACAGAGTACCATTCAACTATCCTGCTTCTACTTCTATCTCTGCCTCCCCTAACACACGAGTACAAGCACGCTGCACACACACACACACACACACACACACACACACAGTGAACCTAATGCTCCCTTATGTCCTGTGTTATTTCTATAGGTGAGTGAGTCATTGTTCCTCTATTCCTGTCTGTAGCTCCGCTGAGGCGAACACTATAATCTGTATTTCTGTAGCTCCATCTCATCCTGCCACTTACACACACACACACACACACACACACACACACACACACACACTTTATACAGCCTGCTAAAACTTCAGCTCAACTTGTCCAGCTATAGGATTTAAAAGCTGAGAAAGACCGACCTGACAAACATACAAAAGATGTGAGTGTTAGGGCGTAGGTGGAGGAGGCGGGTCGGTGAATGGAACGGCACAAATTACGAAGCTTTTCAGAAGCAGATTTCAAGACTTTCATAATCATCTAACCGGAAGAAATCAGCAGAAACAGAAGTCGTTTTTGCCATAAAGCACAGTTTTCAGCTCATGATATAAAAGACGACAGAACAAAATGAGTTTCGTCTTTTAATTTCTCCCAAATCACATAAATTCTCAATCTTCCTGTTTCAGCTAACTGTAACAGCCAATTCAATAGTTAAAGGTGATGTACCCGACATTAAAAGAGAGGTTTGAATTCTCGAAAGGACGTTTTGTGCGACATACAGTTCGACGACTTTTCCAGAAACTGTACACAGATACAGAGAATCTCACTGGAAAGTAACCCAGGTAGAAATGTCTCTGTTATTGTGAAATAAATTGTGATAGCAGCTGGGGTTAGACAGATATATCAGGCTGATATCGGTCTCTTATTAAAAACTGGATATCAGCTAGTCATGTTGTCCGCCTTTAATATGATGGAGGTTCCTTCCTGACCACAGCTACAGAAAAACAGTCTGGAAATCCTGCGATGAAATTGTGTTTTCTCTGCTCATTTTACTTGTTTATTAGTTTTTTGTAAATTAATTCTTCATTCAAAGGCAGTAATGTCTCCCAGAGTTTCTCCTGCCACTGAACAGGTGTGGTGGGTCACTCTGCCTTAAAGAGCTGCTGACACTAAAATAATGTCATTCGTCTGGGTTTCAGTGGAGAGTTTTAGTGTCCCATGATGATCTGAATGCTGTTTCAGAAGCTCTTCCACCCTGACAGGAACCTTTGTCATTTTTTGGCATTACAGTGACATGACTGTTTGATGAAAGATACTGAATATCGGCTCTTCAATCCAAAACTGTTGGTTTTAGTATCAATCGTCCTTCAAAAACCCACATCGGTCGAATCTTAACAGCAGCCGCCTCATCTTGACACTCTGTAGGCTGCAGTACAGTATCGACATGTTTTGTCATTTACACTGCTTTTGTGTCATTACAGCATTTTATATTTACATGAAAAAAATAAATAAATAACAACGTGGAAGGGGGAGGAGGAGGAGGAGGAGAATGGGATAGAGAGAGAGAGAGGCAGGGCGGTGGCTCTATCTGGAAGACGACGAGGAGGAGAAAAGAGGAGGAGAGGAAGATGGGGAAGGAGAGGAGGAGGAAAATAAGAAGGGAGCAGGAGGAGAGGAAGATAGAGAAAGAGAGGAAGAGGGGAGGAGGAGAGAGAAGGAAGAGGAGAGGAAGATAGAGAAGGAGAAGAGAGAAGGACGAGGAGAGGAAGATGGGGACGAGGAGAGAGAAGGGGGAAGAGTCAAAACGTCAAAACTGTATTAAAGCTTCAAAAGACAAGTTTATTTATGCGTTTTTGAAGCTTTAATACTTTTTTGACAAGTAAGGTATTTATTTTGATTATATCCTGTGCTTCTTCCTACTGTTTTTGACGTGGATATTTACATTTTACGCACTTGCTTCACGCTGTTATCCAGAGTGACTTGTGATAATTAGTGCAACAGTAGAATAAACTTAAATTTATTTACCATTAACCTTACAAACAGCCATTAGTAGGAGTTCAAGGGTCAAATCCACAGCCATGACAAGATGTAAGAAACCGCTCCTGCAACCCGCCGCTGATCATGTATGATGCGAGGCAGAGAAATCAACGGGAGAAAGGATTTATGTTCTGCTATTTTTACAGCGATGCGTTAATGAGACAATATTTCACGTTTTTCAATGCGAACATGATTCCTTTTACCATGAAAAACATGCCAATGCAATTCTGAACTTTATTCTGTTCAAACACGAGGGTGATAATGAGGAACGTGCTGGTTAGGTTAGCAATTAGAGCGGTTTTGACCCGGTGTCACCAAACCAGACTGGTGCAACTGTTAGAGAATAACAGCAGTCACAGAGGTTATTTTCAGCTGTGTATGTGAGTGTTTGTGTGTGTGTGAGTGTGAGTATGTGAGAGAGAGAGAGAGAGAGGGAGAGAGAGAGAGAAATGCAACAACAAGAGAGACTGTGGCAAAGGTAGAGATATTGAACTGTGCATGTGTTTTTGAAATATGCTTGAAAATGCATGCGTACGTGTGTGTGAGCATGTGGTGTGTGTGTGTGTGTGTGTGCATGTGGTGTGTGTGTGTGTGTGTGTGTGTGTGTGTGTGTGCATGTGGTGTGTGTGTGTGTGTGTGAGATAAAGAGAACAGAGGAGGAAGAGAGATAGTGACAGACAGAAAGAGAGTGTGGGGGGAAGTAAAGATAGCAAACTGTGTTTGCGGAATATGTGCGTATGAAATTGTGTGTGCGTGTGTGTGTGTGTGTGTGTGTGTGTGTCGTGGACAGACAGACAGGCAGATATATTGGCATTCCAGTGTAAATTGGCACTTCAGTGTCTCCCTCTCTCCTCAGCTAATTAACTAGACGCTCAGAGGCTTGGCTTAATTGGAACGAGCTCAACCCTCTATTCCCCCCACTGGTTATCACGACTGGCACACACACACACACACACACACACACACACACACACACACACACACACACACACACACACACTCACACACAGGGAATATGACTGACAGCGAGTGTGTGGTACAGATAGTCACCCTGGTACAGGAACGGTGCTGTTGCAGGAACAATATGGAGTATACCAGAGGGGTTTAATTTCACCAAGACAACACAACATCCAACCACTGATACAAACAGCTGCAGCCTCTGTTGTTCGCTCCTGCAGCCTGAAGCCAGACCTCTGAAGCCTTCCAGCCACTCTACTGTCTCCTGTTCCCCATTTTGCCCCAAAAAAAAACACTTAGCAAGATTTCCAGGTGACTACGAGGCTTTTAGGAAGGCAGGAAGGCATCTAGAGTCTGAGACCGGCTCCTTTAATTCTCCATGCGCTGGAGGTATTTTGGATTTGGATTTTGGAAATGGAGATAGGCTCCCTTTCTTGTTATAGAATGTATTTGTTGGGCATTTTTGCCTTCGTTTGATAGTTTACAGTGAAGAGAGACAGGAAAGACAGGAAGGGGGGGGGGGATTCAAACCCACAACATTGTGGTTACATGGTATGAGCCTTAGACAACTGAGCCATCAGGACGCCCCGAAATAAGCTATTTTTAGAATGAATTACCATGTAATATTCTCATTAATGATTGACTAATGTATAACTTTTGGACTCTTCTTCATAGTAGTATTATTATAGTGGCAACATACTGTATATTGATCTGGTCCCAGTCAAAAAGTGGTCAAAGAAGCTTGTCCTTCAGTGAGACAGCCAACTAACCCCATAGCTTAATTAAAAGAAATCAGCAACTTGCCATGGCAACCAATTAGGCTGAAACATTTTTTGGTTATACTAAGAGCCTGTAGTCACCTCCACCAATCAGAAGTAATCCAACACTAGTGTCAAGCCTGTAGTCACCTCCACCAATCAGAAGTCATGTATCAACATGTGAGTCAGTCCCAACTCTGCTGGCTCGGTCCAAGATGGCGGCACAGCGGTGAATTACGAGCTACTGCTTGATCTGGAACCATCAGCTGTCCATTTAGACCATGGAACATATAAAACCCCAAGCAGGATCAAATCCATATATTATAGCTGAACTTTAAAAGTTGCAACAGAGGTGATTGACTCATTAATTCATGCTTTTACCGGCGTTAGTGTGTCAGGTTTGCTACTGCTGCTACATTGCCCAGCTCTGTTGAAACTTTCCTCCAAAGCCAAGCCCTTCCTGTGCCGCGGTATCTGACAGGGTTTTCTTACCTTTTTTGTTTTATCACCTATTTCTTTAGGTTAATTGTTTATGTCTTTAGAAGCCAGCCTAAATGATTTTTCAGACTGTCAATAATGTGAATAAAAAAAACAACAACTCCTGCACACTGTCTCATATGCAATTACAAGCTTTTAATAAGAAGAAAGTGTTTTCGGTCCAGTGACCCTCCTGGAGCATCAGACTGAAACACCGCATTTCTTCTCATTAAGATGTTGTAATTGCGAGTGTGAGACAGTGTGTGGGAGTTTTTTTTTTATCTACAGCAGTGTTAGTGGGCCTCCCGCTTGTCTCCTACGCACCTGTCACCAAAAATACTCAAGTGTAAAAAAACAACCTACTGTTTCCAGGCAAAGGTCAAAGTCGAGATATACTTCGTACTTTTACTTTAAATTGCAGGAAAATTCTTGTGGTCGAAAACTAAAACGCAATGCATATTCTGTCAGAAAACAAGCGCACGATCAAAATGCAATCCACACTCCCAAGCGCCGTCGTAGTTAAGTCACGTACCTCGTTGTTGCTCATACACTGCAGCTTCATCTGCTTCAGGTAGGTGGTGGTGAGAGGCATGTTGTAGTCGATCACCTCCGAAACCAGAGGGCTGGGTCTGTCGTTCTCTGGAGAGGAGGAGAGGAGGAGGAGAGGAGAGAGGAGGAAAGGAGAGAAGAGAAGAAGAGAAGAGTCAGTCAAAAAAGGAAAAATAAATTGTCCACATTGTCATTCTATGTGCGAGCTGTCTTCTTACAAAGGGATTTCTACTGTCTGAAGCAAAAGTTTAACAGTAGAAACACCAGGCTGCGGCCAATTGATGAATTTTAGAATTTAAATATCTCAGCTTCGTCCCACCATCACTTTTTTTATCTAGATCCAATTTCTGGGAGTCCAGGAAAAGTAATCTGCTCTTCAAAATCCCACAAGGAAATAGCAGCTATAACTGCTTTTACCACATTTAACTAATGGCTTTTTTTAGTGACTAGACCCTTTAGTGTTAAAGCTGTCTATCGTGTTGCCTTTGCAGAAAGCCGACACTAGAGGACCCTCTAGAGCTGGGGCAGAGCGAGAGAGACAGGGAGGGAGGAAGTGTGTGTGTGTGTGTGTGTGTGTGTGTGTGTGTGTGTGAGTTACACCATGTACTGCAGTACAGTTGTGTCACCCAGAGGTAAATACACCAGTATGGCAGCATTCAACCTTCACACAGCTGCAGCACATTTCCAAGACCCCGAAATCCATAGCACATCCATTTATTGGTTGGTTTGAAATGTCACACAAAGCTGGTAATATAAGCAGCGGTAAAATAAACAGGCACAGTCAAAACAAACCCCCAACTCTGACAGTATTAAAGGAATACAGGAATAACATTTTGAACTTTTGGACTCACAGTGCAATCATTTGGCTACAAAACACTTGGATTATTGTTTATTGCTTGTTTGGAGTCATTTTATGGTCATTTTTTGCCCTTTTTGGAACTCTAAAGCAGTGATTCTCAACCTTTTTCATATCAAGGACTCCTAATTTAGTCCACATTAGAGCCACAGACCCCCATTTGATGAGATTTTGTCTCTCGAACCCAAATCTGAGAATATTTTAATTGTTAGATATGATTTTGTCCAGAATCCCATGACTATCTGTATTATAGGCAGAGCGATAACAGAGAAACTATGATCAAAACAGTCATTCTTCTACATTCTCTAATTGCGTTAACTTCTTGTAAATGAAATAATGAAGTGAAGTTTAACAATTCATCAATTTGCTGGGGACCCCCTGGAACCCCCTCAAGGACCCCTGGTGGTCCCCGGACCCCACATTGAGAACCACTGCTCTAAAGAACCAGTTTCTGGCCACTGTTATGTGGATTTACAGACTTCACCAGTGTTTCGACTGACATGAGGGTGAGCAGACAATGAGCCTACTACTGCTATTACAACTATTGCTTTAAAGCCTCGCTCTACCCATTGAGCAACACAGATACACAACAATCTCCATCACTCTCTTCATCCCTCCACCTCTCAGTATCTCTCTCCTTCTCTTTTTCCATGTTTCCACCATTTCATCTCTCCATTTCAAGTCAAATTTATTTATGAGGGACTTTTAAAAAACAGGTTCACCACAGATCACTTCACTGCTTTACGCTGCTCTACACAGGAAAAAAACTAAAACAAGAGATAAAAAAGGGAAAGTACATCACACTCTATCACTCTCTCAATCTCTACTGACCAATCTCTCCGTCTCTCTCTTTCTCACCTCCACACCTCTGTCTCTCCCTCTCCTGTCAGTCATTTATCCACTGACCTAGTACAGGACGTGTCTAACGTCTGGAGCGTCTATGGAATGGACATGAGTACAGGGAACAAGATCAATACGGCTCAGCAAAATAGACAGGACTGTCATCATTGATCGGTGATTGATAGTCTTGTCCAGGGAAGAGAGAAAGAGAGAGAGTGTATGTATGGGGTGTGTGTGTGTGTGTGTGTGTGTGTGTGTGTGAGCTTATGTATGCTCCAGAGGGTGATAGACTGTGATAACTGATTGATTGTGACAAGAAGCTGCCATGTGTTTTCAGCTGGTTCTCAACATGCGGCTCTGGACCCTCCTGCTGCTCATGATGATGATAATCTTGGACGGATCCCAAGAAGGTTTTAAAAACGCGGAAAAATAAGAACAAATTACTGTATTCACTAATATTTGTTTTGGACACATTATTCTTGACAAATAACTAGTATCTGCAGCCTCTAGGCTTCAATAATTAACTGACAGGCTGATCGTTTAATGTCACAGCTCACTCTTCTTCGTGTGCAGACCGCAGCACAGTCTGAGTGAGAAGGAAATCTCTTTTTTTTGTAGGTTGTGAGCAATTAAATTTGAAAACTGTCGGTTTTTGAAGGAGGAAGCTTGAAGACGTCAAAGGAAAAGAGCTAACACGGACCTGCGAGGCTAAACGTTCACTAGACAGAGCATCGTCTCATGATCACACCTCTGCCACACGGATGGTGACAGGCGGCCTACAGCATCCTCATCAGCACTTTGTTCACCCCGCACCTTTGTCAGAGAACATAACGCAATGTGTTGAATAATATGTTAAATAAGCAATGTACTACACTAAGCATGTAACAAACCTAAAGCAAAGACATATGAAGCCACTTTTTCTCCACAAATAAGAAGATTGAAAAAATGCGTGTTCAATCTGCAGTGTTTCCTCCATTAGTTCGGTTCATTCGTCCAGGTGAGAACAGTGACCTTTGAACTCTGGTGGCACCAAATGACGGCACCGAGAGTCTCAGTCCTCTAATAAGGGAGTGAGTACACGGGCTGAGCCAGCTGCAGGAAACGTCCCCAAAACACAAGGGATTATGGGTATAAGGACACGGACTTTGACATGTGATAAAACCAAACTATGGCAAAAAATGCATCACACATACCAGTCAGAAACTTGAGTTAGTTAAATTGTAAAATGGGGATTCATACCCCCACACACACACACACACACACACACACACACACACACACAGCCTGCCCGCTGTCTATGTCAATTAAACATAGCCCCAGTCCACAGTGATTAACTGCATTTAATAATTCACAGCTGAACTTTAGTGGGAGTCACTTCAGCATAGCGATGGAGGGGGCTGGGGTTGTGTGTGTGTTTGTGTGTGTGTGTGTGTGTGTGTGTGTGTGTGTCGGGGAGGGGCCGAACCCCCACAGGGTAGGAAGGCAATTAGCTGCCCTATCTGAGTGGCATCCAGTGATGGCACAACATGCACACAGACACACACACAGACACACACACACAGTAATGACAGCCCTGACGCTCCAATATTGGTGTGTGTGTGTGTGTGTGTGTGTGTGTAATAAGCTCCAGACAGACGGAGTTACAGGGTGCTGATTGTTTGCTCGGCTCGGTTTCCAGCCCCAGCAGGGAGTCCTCACCGGCTTCAAATGGACTAATTTAGATCATCGGCGTCCTGTGGAAACCTCACATTTCCAATTTTGTCACTTTATGTGTGTTTGTAAGCGACACTGCCCACTTCTTGTAGACAACGTTTCATCACGGCCCAGGAAAACAAGCCAACCGACTGATATTGCATTGTAAAATATAAAAAATACACACACGGTCAGTTGAGAAATCACAAGGTTTTTCCTCAATTCCTGAAACCATTTTTAGACATTGAGGATTTTTGCTTTTTCTTTCCTTTTTAAATACAAGAACCTCCATGCGAGTTCATTATTAGCATTCAGGCTTTTTTTCTGGATTTGGATATCAATAAGGGCAAAATTTTGTTTTGAAAAGTACAACAGTTCTATGAGAATGGAAAAGGAAAGTGATGTTGCCTCTGCTTTTCCCGATTGTGTCCCTTTTTAAAAGAGCGGTGACTTTGAATGTCTCCGTTTGACCTTCCCTTCCTTCTCCTCTCTTTCATTTTATTCAGCTTTATTTTCTTCATGATCTCCGCCATGCTCTTTCCTGCAGGACTCTCATTCAAATGTCTTCATCCTTTTCTTCTATATCTACTTGTCTTTCTCACTCTCTGCAGACTCTTATTTCAAATTTCCTCCTCCACATCTATACTCCGCTCTCCATCTTTCTCCATCTCCTTTAAATCTCTCTCTCTCTCACACTCGCTCTCTTTCTCCCTCTCTCTCGAAATGAGCTCGTTTCCTGGGCCATTTTCTTTGTTAAAAGCCGTTA
Organism: Centroberyx gerrardi; assembly: GCF_048128805.1. NCBI lineage: Eukaryota > Metazoa > Chordata > Actinopteri > Beryciformes > Berycidae > Centroberyx > Centroberyx gerrardi. The sequence continues at coordinate 4,557,269 of NC_136010.1, forward strand.
ATTAGGCTAATTGAGGAGAGAGACAGGACACTCCAATGACTCCTCTCATTAATGAGGGACGAGGAGAGAGCTGGGGGGGAGGGGAGGGGGGGGGAAGGAGGGGGGCGATGGACGGAGGGTATAGGGATGGGTATGGAGGGAGGAGAATGAGGGACAAGGGATATAGGGATGGGACAGGAAGCTTGGAGCGGGGTAGAGGGGGATGATGGGAAGAAGAAATAGAAGAGGAGGCCGCAGAGCTGGAAGCAGGATGGAGGGATGGGGGGGTGGGGGTGGGGGTGGAGGGAAGGATGAAAGAAAGGATGGGGGAAGGAAAGGAGATCGGAAAAAGAGAAAGAGATGGACGTGCTGTAGGGGGGATGGAAGGATGGGTGGGCGACGATGGTGAGGAGGGAGGGAAGTGTGGAGGAGGGGAAGAGATGGGTGAGGGGGGGTGCCTTTAGGGTGCCAGCAGAAATAATGGGGGGGGGGGGGGGGGGGGGGTGGCAAAGGAGAGGATGGGGGGTTGAGGAGAGGAAAAAGAAGAATGGATGTCTGTGTTTTATAGCCAGAGAACCGGCAGCTCGTTATGAAAAACAATAGTTAATAGTAAAAAACTGTCTATTATCAAAATGTCTGTTGGTCATGAATGGTCCGCAGATTTGTTACTTATTTTCTGATTAATGACCATGCATTTGTTGAGATACTAACATTTCATTTTACATTATAACCATTTAGCTGATACAGTGATATATAGAGTGATATATAGAGTGACTAAACATGAGTCCAACCGTACAAAAAGCTTCAGTTCCTTCATTACAGACAATGCAAACCAGTAGTGAGGAGGTCAAGGGTCAGAGCCACAGCGCCCTCACAATAGCCCTGTTATAATAGAATGATTATGTAAAAACAAAGTGCTAGGAAAAATAAAATAAAAATACGAGTTAAGGAGGGGGGTAGAAGGGATTTGATTGGGTTCCTTGGGTGCTGGGATCTAAATGTTGCTATGGAAGCAAATTACTATGTTTCTTTTCAAGAAAAAATACATGAAGATCACCGGAATTGGTGTTACAACAGCAGCAAAAAGTATAGTTTAGTTTTAAAGCTACAAATTTTATGCAGCTATGCAACCTTTTCACATTAAATTAATAAACATGATATATTATGCATTATCAGGCCTAAATCCCTCGTTTGCCTGAAATTGGCTTTTCAAATATGTTCAGGACGTTTTTGGGCGTATACTATTTCCTGTGGGCATGTCTTATGGGCGTGGCCAGCGGTGAGCTGGTTGTGGCTATCAAGGTGAGGCTAGCGGCCGCACAGCAGGAAGTCACAGAAACAACAACAATGGAGGAAAGCAGGAAGAAAAGAAAGAAACAGCGCAGCTAAACGGTCAGAAACACGGTGAACATCAGCGTCAGATGGGCTGCGTTCTCTGTCTGCTTCTTCCGCAGCTGTGAGGCTTTACCTCAGCCTCAGGAGAGATGACAGCTCATCAAGATGACTGACAGGAGCTTGGGCAGGACCTCGACCAGATGAGGGGGAGGAGGCAATGTTTCCCATACACAAGTGAAACTTAAAATTCCATAATTCACTCCAAACTCGCATGCGTTTGTAATAATGGTATGTAAAAAGTAAGTTGACACTTTTTGTTGTTGGAGATGTGTGTAATGGAGGAACAGTGTCATGAAATCAAAGCTAATTTGAATTGACGTTTACTTTGCAACTTTTCCGTTTACTCTCCATTCCCCTGTGGAGCCACAAACACCTTTTTTGGAGATATTCTGACAAACTCACTGTTAGCAGCAAGAGGCAGCGGAGCTCGCTGTTTCAACCGACAGCTGACTCTGGAGCCAGTGTTGTCTGTGGGTCCAAGTACTACAGGGATGAAGAGACTCATTATGTATAGGTCAACTCATCCTTTCAGACTGAAAAGAAGATTTAAAAGTCCTGTTAAGACGGACAGTTTTTGCAGTGTCTCTGTACCTTTGTAGTCCTGTCCCGCGGTGCTGATGTGCATCCTCTTCTGACACTCTCCACAGCTCATCAGGAAGCGGGTCACCGCCTCCCGGGGCAGGAAGGCGTAGGTCTCCGCTATCTGAGAGAGAGACACCCACAGACACAGAGAAAACACAGAGAGAGAGAGAGGTTGTTCAAGTTATTCTCTCTATCGGGTGAAAGCAAAGACAAACAAAGCCCATTTGACCAGGATAATGTTGGTATCTGGAGACACAGTAAGGGAGGGGGGCACAGTTAATCCTGTATTATTTCATCTCACAAATTTAGTTTCCACAATTAATATTAGTAACTTGCATATGAGGAATATTGAAGCATTTCATTTGATTCAGAGTGTCTGCTGTAATTGAAAACAGTCAAGATGTTCATATAAGGTGCTAAAAGTGCAGTTAAATAATTTTGCTTTTCAAATCATCAAGACTAATGAATGTGATTAATAATCGTGACCACAATATGGAATAGCTGTAGCAATAACAAAATAATCAGGATGATCATTTTAGCCATAATTGTGCAGCCCAAGTGAGAGAAAGAAAGAAAGAAAGAAAGAAAGAAAGAAAGAAAGAAAGTCTGAGTAGCTGATACAGTGTGTTGAGCAGTGAACTGGAGTGGCTGTTGCAGCTGAAGTGAGAGAAAGTGTTCAAACTGTCCTGACTGCAGTCTGCAGCCTCCACAGCTCCACATCACACCACACAGCGGGCTGCTGGGTAATAATACACAACAGCTACAAAACACAAATTTGATTCAAATTGAAATACACAGCGGGTCGTTTCAGCCAGACGGTCCAACTGGTCAAGACACGTTCAAACCACGCTGGTAATTCCCATAATGCACGGCTAGCTGTGCTTTATTGGTTGCTATGCCAACTCTTATGGCAGCCAGGGAACTATGAAGTGATCTTTCTTGTTTTCCTCTCTTTTTTAGTCTTATATACTGTATGTACACTACTTTCAAGACTTCAGCCAATACACATGCATTGGTAACGGTCATATAAAAGCCATAATACCCTAGTATACCCTACAATACCCAAGTATGGCGATAATACATTCTTGGGTATTACTGCTATATTGAATTGCTGGGATCAAATATAATAATAATAATAATAAATAAAATAAAAATAAGATAAAAATTAAGATAAAAAGACAACATCACATATAAGCACATACGCAAGCAAATATGCATTCCTCATGTCAAAGCAGTGACACAAGTGGCCTCACAATCATATCAGGTTGAAGTGTTTTAGCGGCTCCATGGAGCCTGCAGCCAGATGTCTCCTGCTGGCCTCAGACAGACGGGGGTTTGTTGACACCAGAGGTGACAGGCGGCCTGTTGCTGTCTGCCAAGCACTCTGTCACAATGTCCACCGATGCGACACAGCTTGAGAAAAAAACAAGATTCTGTTTTCATTTTATTTCATTTTATCTTTTGTTTCTCGATCCTCTGGTATTGGATGGGGGTTCTGGTGATTTTTTTCTGTCCCAGAATCAGATTGAATCAATGTATTCTCATCCTCATCTTTATTCTCATCCTCCAGGCTCTTTGGTCCTCTTGACACGTGGACAGAGGATTATTTTGGGTGCTGAGTCATCGTGAATTAAAGGAAAACTCCACCCTGAGACACTTTTACACTGTTTTATATCAGCAATCTGATGTTCAGTGCATTTCACGAGTTATTTTGTGATGAAGTGCTGTCATTTACTTTTTTTTTTTTTTTGGTGTATCCACTTTCCCTCAACCTGCCTCGTCTACTTCTACTTCAGTTAGTGATTTCCTTCCCAGAATGCCTTTCGACAAGCCCCAGAGAAAGAGTGAACTTGTTGCATTCAGCTGTGGGTTTTAAATGTTGGTGGAGAGAGCGAGAGTGAGAGTGTAGTAAGAGCAAGAGAGCGAGTTTGTCTGGTTGAGAGACAGTGATAGTTGTGCCCCTTACTTAAACCCCAACCTGTCTCTCTGCTGCATTGCATTCTGGTCTCTCTCCTGCTCCTGTGGTGGAGAAACTGCTCTCTCTCCTCTTCTACGATGGATTTCTCCCTGTATGATTGTTGAACGTCTCTTGGTGCAAAATGGCGGCTCTAGAAAGAAGCCCTCGCTCTTTGATTCTGAGGGACTGACACCAAAACCTGACGTTTACCGCTGATGTTTTACATCCTGAAACATTTTCTCATATCAAACTCCACTGTAGCTGCTGGAAATATCTGGAGGTGACGTCACCTCGTCTACGATTGGCCAGTTATCCACGGGAAGATGCTTTGATGATGCTGAGGCTGCAGGGTTTATAAGTTTTTAGGGGTGTTTGAATGTGAATATGCATGAACCAAATATTTATTATGCAAGAGGGACAAAGCGAGATGGGGGACAAGAAGAGGGGAAGAGTGAAAAATAGCAAGCGAAGGGGGTTGAGGGGGCGGGGGGGCGGGTGCTGTGTCATGGGTGGGTAAAGGAGAGACAAATGTCACCCACAGCCTTTGGTGACACCCTCACACCCAAGGCTCTGTTGTTTGGCATGTGGGATGGTTAGCTGGCACACAGCGTTTTATAAGAGCACACACACACACACACACACACACACACACTACATAGACAATCTGGCACACCAAACCACCAAATCTGGGTGAAACAGTAGCAGTCAGGCCTATATTTTCAATATTTAAAAAAGACAAAAAATGAAGAAGATGATGGTGACAACAATGGAGAAGAAGAAGAGGGGGGAAAAGAAGCAGAAATAGAGGATGCAGCAGAAGATGATGATGATGATGATAAAGACGAAGAGGAGGAAAATGAAAAAGAAAAAGAAGATGATGGTGATGACAACAATGGAGAAGAAGAAGAGGGGGGAAAAGAAGCAGAAGCAGAGGATGCAGCAGAAGAAGATGATGACGACAAAGAGGAAGAGGAGGAAAATTATAATAAGCGAGAGAAGTAGCAGAAAAAGAATAAAATTAAGAAAAATAGAAGAAGAATTTGAACAAATAGAATCTCATTTGGCACAACTCTCAGGAGTTGTGCCAACTGTGGTGGCTGAAAGTTTTCCGTAGGAGAGGAAGGTGCAGTGCCTCCGTTTCACCAAAAGAGGGCAGTGTGACCAACTGAGACGACACAACAGCTCAGGTCAGTTCAGTCAGTTCAGTCAGTTCAGAGGGTGAACTGTCTCCAAAAAAGGTTTTATATTACTGCATCATCAGTAAATGAACTGGCGTTTAAAGTTCTCTTTTGAAGAGAAGAAATTTCATGTGAATGGCCACCGATTGTGTGAAGCACACACACACACACACACACACACACACGTCACCCTTTGTCTGTACAAAACAGTACATCCTGTCCTTTTCTTCTTCTCTCTTTCTCAATCCCAGAAATGAATAGCATTGAGTTTGTGAGTTTGTGTGTGTGTGTGTGTGTGTGTGTGTGTGTGTGTGTGTGTGTGTGTGTGTGTGTGTGTAGGTCAGTCTCCTGTCACCATCCAATATCCTCCTCCACACCTTCCACCTTGAGCGAGAAGCTTTTTTTCACACACAAAGAGTGAGAGAAAATGTTCTCAAGTCACAGAACAGGAGAGGAGAGGAGAGGAGGAGAGAGAGAGGAGAGGAAGAGGAAGAAGAGGCGATGATAAAAGGAAAAAAAAAAAAAGAAAAAAAAAAGGAAAGTCTTAAGTAACGGTGAAGCTGAATGAACATAGCCTACTTTCACAGACTACCAAATGAATAGATTCTGTGACCTACAAAAATGGTTTTATTTCAAAAATTAATTTACTGGAGGTGGAAATCATCACACCCTCTCTGTCTCTCTCGCTCTCTCTCTCTCTCTCTCTCTCTCTCTCACACACACACACACACCAAATATAGGCTACTACTATTGCAAGATTTCCAAATACAATTGAAGACTTTTATTCCAAAATGAGATATTGGGAAAAATCTTTGGAAACTGTTTGGGGAAACAAGCGACACTTCCTCTACAATATAATTCTAACTAATGATGTCACTTTTTAAAAAGGACAGTAAATAACTAAAAGTCTGTGGTTGGTACTGTCATAACCCTCTTACAGACTGGATCCTCCATATTTAAGACTTTAAATGACGACCATCAGGTAATTTTTTTTCTTGCCAAATGAATCTACAGTGTTTTGGAAATCAATCTTCTATTTCTCTTTGGAAAAGAGCGACATGCAAATGTCTTTCTCACCATCAGCCAGCCGGTTCAGTTTCAGGAAGATTCAGACTGAGAAAGTGAGTATATTTGAGCTGAAACTGAAACTGGACCAGCGAGACAACGGCTGTTAAAAGGACAACACCGCCGTTTCTTTTTTTTTTTCACAGACGCTAAAAGAGGAATGAAGACTGAGAGAAGAGGAAGAGAGAGAGAGAGAGAGAGAGAGGGAGGATACAATGTGTTGGGCAACAGAAAAGCACAAGTTATGAAAGAGAGAATACATACTGTATAGTAGAGGTGTGAGAGAGAAAGAGACAGATGAGTAATAATGAAAACCATAGGGGTGAAAAACAAAAAGGAGGAAGAGAGAAAGTAAGAATGAAAGAAGCAGAGTAAGAATAACGAGCGATGGAAGAAGACAGAGAAACAGAAAGAGTCTGAGGTTGAGGGAAAGTAGAAAGCAGATGTGTGGTGAGGTGTTGAGGAGGTTTTGGATTTCACTCTTAAGTTACGATTCGTCACTTCGTGTTCCTGTCAGTGACCGAACCAGACAGCAGAAATTAATGTGGCAAATAAGACAAATCTACAGAGTCTCCATCAGGAGAGGCTGGGACGCTCTTCTCTGTTGCTGCTTTGAGATTTAGGACGTTTCTTTTTACATAAACATCTTGACTCTAATGCAGCTTTAACCCCTACCGCCCCCGCCACCGGGTCCATCATTACGAACGCAGGTCGCACGGCCAAGCTTCGTTCAAACCCACAGAACTTTATTTTAAATTCTAGTCAAGATAACAAGTTTTCCAAAGACGCCAAATGTGTCATGCTGAATTACAGGGAAATGTGTATAACATGATGCACAAACATCTAGAGTTTTTCCATTTGATGTAATGGTGCAGCCATAAAAACATGGCGTCTTGTATTTGAATATTTCATTCAATATAAGCAGCTAGAGCTTCAAGAAAGAGTTGGAACGAGCAGATAAAGAATATGGACGTGATGTTGTTGTACAGTTAGCAAAAAAAAATGTCTAACTTTGAAGCTACTTAAGGGGAAATTTAAGGGTAAAGTCAGCTAAAGTCAGTCTGACTTTAACCTGACTTTCTCCTTAAATGTCCCCTTAAGTAGCTTCAAAAACTCTATTTTCCTATATTGTACAACAATGTCACATACATATTCTGTATCTGCTCGTTCCAACGCTTCACTGAAGCTACAGCTGCTTAAATTGAGGGAAATGAAAATAGAAAAAAATCTAGATGTTTGTGCATCATTTTATACACATTTCCCTGTAATTCAGTCTGACATGTTTGGTATCTTTGGAAACCTTAGGATCTTGACTAGAATTTAAAATGAAGTTTTGTGGGTTTGAACAAAACTTGGCCGCACAACATGAGTTTGTAATGATGGACCCGCTGGTTGGACCGGCAGGGTAGAAGAGGAATTATTAAAGAAGAGTTTGTAAGCCTTGAGGCAGATAGAGATAGTACAAAAGGGGATGCAATGCATTATTAGGATGGTATTCCTAATATTTTGTGCACTTAATATACACATTTTACTTCCAAGGTAATGTAAACGTGCTCACAGCTTTGTAGGTCTTCTTCTGGCCAGCGTGTTTGGGTGCTTTGCCGGGGTCGGCGCTGATCTCCACGTGCATCGCATAGATGATGTCGAAGAAATCCTCCACCACCGCCACGCGCTTCAGGGACGAGTCGCCACCAGAAACACTGTCCACACACTGCAGAGAGAGAGAGAGAGAGAGAGAGAGAGAGAGAGAGAGAGAGAGAGAGAGAGAGAGAGAGAGAGAGAGAGAGAGAGAGAGAGAGAGAGAGAGACTTTTACTCTTGATGATCTTTAATGAAACATCTTGGCAACAAGACCAGGGGAAAACAACCAAAAACACCCGAACACCTCACAGACTCCCACACCCACCCAGGATCTGCAGGCTCTAAAATGCCAAATTTGAGACCGTCTTAATGCTACCTGGAGTTGAATTTAAAACCAATTTAAAAACCAGAATAAATAAAACAAAACTGACAAAACCAGTCTATGTCTGATTGAACATAGCTAAAGAAAATTCTGAAACTATAAATGAGGGACATGAAGTTTAATTGTGTTTAGTAAAGCAGATGTGATGCAGATTGTTCTACTAACTCTGTTCTGTATTAATCTAAGAGTGGACATGCAGCGCAAAGAAACCTGTCATTACATGGTGAAAAAAATAAAACCGCCTAGTAACTGTATTTATGCCTTAAGTTTAGCAAACTTATTTTAAGACTAACTTTATTAGGACCAGATAAGATACACACACACACACACACACACACACAAGAACAACAAAACAGAATATACCAAAAAAAATACAGTGTCAGTAGCCAACGAAAGCACCATTTATTGAAATGCATACACAGAGAGAGAGAAAGAGAAAGAGAGAGGGAGAGAGAGAGAGAGAGACTGAGAGAGAGAGAGAGAGACACAGAGAGAGAGAGTTAACATTATGAATGTATTTACCGTCACTGTTCTGCAGGAAACTCATATTTCTAATAATATTTCTTTGCTGTTACTGAAGTGACACGAGCTCTCACAAGTAGAAAGTGAAGACTTTCTTTTCAAAATGAAATCTCCACTGTGGGAAGAAATGACTCCTATTCTTACAAAATGATTGCTAACAAAAAGCACATTACTGGTTGCTGTTTAAGTTATGAGTCATCTGAAGACCTCGGCTTACAAAGTGGCTTTATGAGGATGGACTCATCTGTGTTTCTGAAATATTTTCTGAGGAATTTCAGGCAGCAAAAATCTTCCCAAACTGGATATAATCGGCATTATCATTATTTTTTTTCTTTTCCAAGGACTCCTGGCTCGTAAAAGCTTCCCAAACTTCCCCTAGGGGATCAGTAAAGTGCAATCTAATCTTATCTTATAATTATTTATATTTTAATTTAAACTGACACAACTAAACAACATAACACAATAAACAAGTGAAGAAGGAAAAAAGGATGAAACATTCATGATTAAATACATAAAAACTATGTAAAGGATGAAAAGAAAAAAAAATGAGGTTGAGTATTTTGAGTGTAAAATGTTTTAATGCAGGTAAATGCAAGAAAAACAAAGACGGCCAAATACAATAGACATTTAATCTGAAATTGTTGCCTTCTGAGATCAGAGAGCTGATGGATACAGATCACATTAAAGATGAATAACTATGGCTACAATCCTAATCCAGATTATTTTGCCAAATATTGTGATCACACTATTTAGTCCTGATGATTTGAGGAACAAAATTAGGATGCACTTTTGGCATCTTAGATAAACATCTCCACTATTTTCAGCTACAGCAGATGTTCAAAATTTAATGACGTGTCAATATTGCCAAAATGCAAATATTTGATGATTATTAATTATGGAAACCGATATGGTGATATATATAATTACATAACTGTGCAGCCCTAAATAACACACTGCCTTCTCCAAGTACCTATTTATCTAGTGTGCAGAACAACCAGCGTGCCAGAGTTCTCTCTCTCTCTCTCTCTGTCTCTCACACACTCACTCACACACACACACACACACACACACACACACACACCGCAGGGAATACCAGGAAGTCTTGGGAACATCCCTTTTTTCCCACAAGGCCGTGGGAGAGCCAGGTGTGCTTTTGGGAAGCAAAGAGAGAGTCTGAAGGGTGGGAAAACTCATTCTGTTTGTGTGCGTGTGTGTGTGTGTGTGTGTGTGTGTGTGTGTGTGTGTGTGTGTGTGTGTTGGGGGGGCCAAAGGAGAAAGACAGAAAGAGAGACAAAGAGACAGAGAGGAAGTGACAGAGCGAAAGAGAGAGAAAGCAATAGAAAGACAACAAGAGAGAGAGAGAAAGAGAGAGAGTAATAGAAAGAGAGAGAGAAAGAGAGAGAGAGAAAAAGAGAGAGAGAGAGAGAGAGAGAGAGAGAGAGAGAGAGAGAGAGTGGCAAAAGAGAGCGAGGTAGGAAGATGAGGAGGAGCAGGGAGGGGGGTGGAGGAAGAGGAAGACTGATGGAGGGATGAATAAGGTAGAGAGAGGGAGGAGGGGTTCCCTACCGGCCCACAGAGCTCAACATGTCTCTCTGGATGACAACAGGTGGTGGAAGAACACACACACACACACACACACACACACAGATCCTCCCCGACCGCAAGCCGGCCGCACATGGTAAAGCCTGCTGCTGCCATGGTAACCAATGGGGGGCTGACCTCACGGGGCAGGTGAGGGTGTGTGCGTGTGTGTACGGGGGGGATGAGGGTAGCTGGTGGGAAAAAGGGCCTGTGACACATACACACACACACACATACACACACACAAACAAATAGTTTAAGTTCATTGGATAAACGCAAAAGAAAAACACTTCAAAAAGTAGAAATAGATGGAAGTAAAGACTGAAGCCTATGGAATATTCAATAAAAAATGAGAGGGGAGAACAATGCCATTCAAACTCTGGTGGCACCAAATAACGGCACCAAGACGCCTGAAAATGTGAGTCTCAGTCCTCCAACAAGAGAACTGTGGTGCAGTTCGTTAGGAGGGTGAACGTAATCCAACCAACTACAGGAAACCACCCCAAAACACAAGGGATTATGGGTATGAGGAGGCCAGCAGTTCGTCACGCCGTGAAATGTTTTCTATTGAATATACCAGAAAAACACCTCAAAAAGTACACACAGATGGAGTTTCCCCCCGTTAGCTGGGATGATGTGACATGAACCGAGGAAACACCTGATC